>NW_013673349.1:27693-32616 GCF_000517525.1 Limulus polyphemus
GTTGTATCCACAATTATATATATTAAAAATATATATAATAACTCCTTAGTGGTTTGACCTATAACGTACTTCTTTTTATAAACATATATATATATATCACTAAAGTTGCAGCTAATAAGGCCACGCCCATCACGTTATGTTAAACTTCCGCCCAACTGAACATCAATACAATGTTTAGTAACGTTTATATTAAAAAATAGAGGCTGTGACAGTATAATTAAAAGTGGTTTTTAATGTTTATATTGTATTTTTTCAAGGAACTGATAGTCTTATTTTGAATTCTAGTCTTCCAGAACCTTAAAGTTGCATATTAAAGTTTAAAAATTTAATAGATAACCGAAAGAAAAGCAAATAAAAACAGTAATATTCTGGAGCTTATCTTATATACATATTGCGAATCCTGGTGTCTGTCCGAGCATTTATCTGTGTCCCATTTGAAAAGCTGCGCACACAGGCAAAGCTCAACATTCACTTTTGGAATGACGAGAGAACATGCGTGAATAATATTGATGGCAAATTTGATTTGCAAGCAGGATATTCAACACTAAATTATTAAGAATTATTCACACTATCATTCATATTTCAAAATGTGACGTAACTTAAACAATAAAAAGTGTAGATTTATTGTATGATATTGTTGACTGTCTCTTAGCATGACTGAAATTACTCGTGGGAGGTATAAGTGGCTCAGGGGTTTGGATCTAATTACTCGTGAGAGGTATAAGTGGCTCAGGGGTTTGGATCTGAGTGAACCTGAGAGTGCAACACAATTAACCTTTTTAAAGTCCGTGAAATAATTTAAATTAATAGATTAAATTAAACTTTCCCGTCACTGGGGACGGGGACTTTTGCTTGTATTAGTATAACTTGATTGTGTTAAGAAACGTATGTTATCGAGATAATTATTCGGTGTTTCAATTTGAGAAAATACCAATTGTAAAACAACTTTTAACTGACCGGGTGGGCGTGATCTTGTCATTAGCACACTTTGGGATCGTAGATGCGTTATAAGAATGATAGTTAAATCCTAGTATTCAATTAGAGTAGCCGAAGAGTTGGCGTTATGTGCTGTTAACTAGCCTCTCTTCTAGTCCAGTGATTCTCAAACTGTGGTATGTGGAGCTAATGTCGGTAATACCAGGAAAAAATTAGCGTAAAAATTATAACATTTGTAATAAGCCCAGTTTGAGCATCCCACGTACATACACACACACACACTACTTTCCTCATTCTTAAAATCACCCTATTTCTGCATTCCACTGTTTTCTTCCGTTCAGGCTGACAAAAATCACACCAAATGTTAGTCAATAATACCTGAGAAAAACAAAAAACAATCATAGTTTTCCCACTAATGAGGTGTTAAATATTAATATTTGCTATTTTGTTATTCGTTTTGTGTGTGTGTGTGTGTGTGTGTGTGAGTGTGTTTTTAATTTAGGCCCGGGTGTGTACGTCAAGGGAAAAGATTAAACATGAAGTTGTATGCGAACCTAAAATTAGTAAGAAGTTTGAGCACCACTGCTTGAGTTCAAAGCTAGCGCAGATAAACTTTGGGTAGTTTTGTGCGAATATCGGAAAGAAAGAAATGTATATATAGCCCACGTCCCTTGTGACATAACTAAGCCTTTTCGGAACTGGTATTTTGTGGGGTATCGGGTTAAATGTGTACAAAAGGCATCATGATAAAACCAAACTAGATCACTATGTTTAAATCTAGAATTATTTATTATGGCGGAGCGCAACATTAAGTGGACGGTGAAGTGTTTGATCAAGTGTAAAATACTGGGTCAATCAAATAGGTCACATATATATAGCAATTACTCGGTTTCTTCAGGTTATTCAGGTCACGGGGTCTTTCGTAAGAGATAAGAGGAAAATGATAATAGAAACTAGATAATCCTGAAACACAAATTTACAAACATATTTGGTATTAACGTTTAAATCTCTTTATCTGAGCTTTCTGACAATTGTAAACTTACATGTTTGAGTAATCTAGTTGAATAGTGTTACAAATTATAGTTTGATGACAAATTTTCGTTTCGAGATCGAACTTTTTTTTCCAATACAATCTTAGTTTACTTGAAATTCAATAGATAGACAGACAACTAGATGAATGGATAGATAGATAGATGTACTCCATCCTTTATCTACATTTCTTAGTATCCTTGTGTTATTTATTAACTTGTCAGACTCTAAAAGCTCTTTAACTAACTAGTGTTTGATTAGAAAACTGACAGTAATTAGCTAGTTTCCTAAGTCGCCACCTGGCTCTGTTCTTCTCGAAGCTTTCTTTGGTTTTGCAGGGTAAAGGTTATCTTCTGTTTAAACTCTCTCATTTAATGACTTCACCACTTGTTTTTAAATCAGTTAAAAGCAGCAGATGTTATCTTCAATAAACTATGTTGTGAAATAAACATTTGTTAGATAATGATGTTTTGGGATAGCTACATACATCGTCTGATATTATCATACAAGTTTTATAGTCAGTTTACATTCTATATTGACTGATTTTTCACTAAAATGATCTGTTTATAATATAAACTTCATTAAAAATATTTCACTGAAAGACAGGCGCACAAATTAATTGTTTTTTATTGCAATACGAGCGTGCTCTCTGCAAGTTTCACAATGCCAACTAGTAGTATTACATTAAGACTGAAGGGGGAATTTCAGTTTACCATGAGGCTGTGTATTCATTAAATTTATATAATAAAAACTGATAGTTTAAAACAGACAAATTTAAGTATAAATCGAAATAGTTTAATAGTTATGTGTCGTGAAACGTTTTTCTTTTTATAGTTAGCCATATTTTGTTTATCTTTACACGGTTAGTGATCTTTAAGGTTTAGCAGAGACACGAAATTTAAGCCTTATTTTGGTAGTTCATGTCTCCTCTCAACTTTCCAAGCTTTTTATTTTAAAGTAGACATCGAAAGCACTTATCAAGTTTTAACTAAAGGTGATTTGGTTTTAGTATTTACGTGCCGGATAATTTTTATTATTATAATTATTCGCTAAAAGCTTGAAATATTATTGGAAATAAATTATTCATCTCCTCTTTAACGAACAGTATTTGACTAATTGTTTGCTGTTTTATGTTACGATTGTTTTACTAACAATATTACGATTCTGTTTTAGTAACAATATCATTATTCTTTTTTGATAACAATATTACGATTTTGTTTTACTAACAATATTACGATTATGTTTCAGTAACAATTTACACTGCAAGTAATGTTACCATAGGTAACGACATTTAACTATTTCTTCTATTATAGTTTATTGCTTAATAATCACTGACATTATGATAGCTAGAAGTTTTATATTTCTTTTGTATATTAAATATCATAATTTTTCTATTTGGTGATAGAGGGCACTAGAACTTAATCTTGTGTACATATATTAAAAACAGAAAAAAATATTTATGGATAGTCTTAAAAGTATACGTAGATATACTTGAATGAAAATATCCTGATAACGAAATGTAATATTTTTCTTATTTGTTGTTATGTATTAGAATGTCAACTAGCCTGAAATTGAGTTAACTAATAAATTTAAATTTAGTAGTTAAATTGTACTTTGGATTTAATTGTTAAGTAAAAGCCGATATATAGTCAGTTTATGATATTTGCCAACAATGTTGATACACACGGTTTTCTTTTTTAACACAAATACGTTTTAACATACACACAGCAATACAATTTACAATAACAGTTATTACAAACAATGATTTATAAACTTACAAGCAATAAAGTCTTCTTTCTAGTCTGTAATTTCCTTTATATCTTATCGAGGGTTCACGATGAGTGAGTTAATTACGAGTTGATGTAGGTACGATTCGCTTAACGGGAAGCTAGCTAGCATTGTCCTTCGTTATTCACCAGCCACACACACACGCTGAGTTTTTCACCGTTGAAGTAAGGTAATGTTTTCGTAATAATACTAATGTCCGATGAGAATCGACTAAAGGTTCCTGGTCAAATATCTGAAGTTTTCCGATTGGTAAGCGTTATAACAATCACAGTTATGGCTTCCGAAGTTTTATAGCACACTGACTATAGCGATCTAATAATAGATACTCTCTTTTAGCGCATCGCCTTGGTTATATTTATAGGCGTGTGGAGGCTTTTTAGAAAATTCAGATTACATAACAGTACAAATTTAAGCGTTTACATACACACATATATATTGCTGACTCTTACGTTCGAGAATCTTCTACAACTTTGGAGAATAGGAGAGAATATAATAATAAATTCGTTACATTGTAAATTTATTTGGGATTTTCTTCATATAAGCCCACTACAATACAGGGGATAATTAACACTTTATAAGAACGATTTGCATACACTAATACAGTGCCGTAATACCACAGATGCGAGCGTAGCCCCAAGGGTGACAAAAAAATAATCCCGAACAAATGACAATTTAATGCCATTACGGATAAAGTTGTGGATAGAAGAAAAGGTAGCAATTCTTTAAATAAGGATACTTATATAGCACTTTTTCATGGACAAACTTACCCTCATGCATACCCCAGCTGTAGAAAGTTCCACCTCCCCTCCACTTTTGAAAACAAAGTTATCACTACATGGGTATCAGGTTGAGCCCGATGCACAATGAGAAAACTGCAAGATGAGAACTGGAACATTGCTTTCATGAAACCTCGAAAAGTGTGTCTTTCTCATGCATGTGTATATCTTTTCTGTTGATAATATTCGTACACAAGTAATGTTGACACGAACTAAACTACTAAATTGTTTTAATAAAGCAGAAAAGTAGAAGATTAAATTGGACAAATTGACCTGAACCTCCAAGCTTGTAGCCACTTAAAGAAACGGCCCGGAATGGCCAGATGGTTAGGGCACTCGACTCGTAATTTGAGGGTCACGGGTTCGAATCCCCGTCACACCAAACATGCTCGCC
>NW_013673349.1:33477-38618 GCF_000517525.1 Limulus polyphemus
AGGTTTATCCAGTTAGAGCTTTGTACTAAAAGAGGCCCGGCATGGCCAGGTGGTTAGGACGCTCGACTCGCAATCTGCGGGTCGCGGGTTCGAATCCGCATCCCACCAAACATGCTCGCCCCTACAGTCGTGGGGGCGTTATAATGTGACGGACAATCCCACTATTCGTTGGTAAAAGAGTAGCCCAAGAGTTGGCGGTGGGTGGTGATGACTAGCTGCCTTCCCTCTAGTCTTACACTGCTAAATTAGGGACGGCTAGCGCAGATAGCCCTCGTGTAGCTTTGCGCGAAATTCCAAAAACAAACAAACAAACAATTATATATAAAACTTAATCCTTGTCGTTCTGTGAAGAAAACTAAATACACGTTTTTGCCTCCTGGTTAAGTCAAGACAGGAGCGAGTGAAATTCTGAAAATGCGTATGTTCGAAATGTTCTTTTATCGCATCCGTTCAGTTTTTACCCTGGTTGTAAATGTACATTAAGTAGAACTACATCAGAAGAAAGTACTGCTCAAAGATAATTGTTAATAACGACATCGAACCTCGAGAGTAGAACGGCTAGTTCAAATTTACTGGATTTGGTAATCGACTTGACCAACATTGGAATAGTTTGTTTGTTTTTTGAGCAAAGTCACATTGGGCTATCTGCTGTGTCCATAGCGTGGAATCGAAACCCGGATCTTAGCGTTGCAAGTTCGTAAACTTACCGCTGTCCCATTGTGGGGGGGGGGGGTAGTGTAACAGACAGAGGCAGCACGTTAGCTGGGGTGATAAAAGAGGTATGTAATTAGAGTTGAACTTAAGTTGTTTCAGAAGACCGAAAAAGTTATTATTATTACGAGAGATATCAAGACACAAGTTGAAGAAGTAAATATGAAACAGTAAGGTATTCGAATAGGCAATACGATTCTGTGACTAGTGACTAGGAGATCGAGAAACTAAAGCAGTAATTTTGTTTGTTTGTTTTTGAATTTCGCGCAAAGCTACACGAGGGCTATCTGCGCTAGCCGTCCCAAATTTAGCAGTGTAAGACTAGAGGGAAGGCAGCTAGTCATCACCACCCACCGCCAACTCTTGGGCTACTCTTTTACCAACGAATAGTGGGATTGACCGTCGAGCGGTAGTGACCGTAAGTAAAGTGCGTGAATCGTTGGGAATTATAGCATGTGATTAAGTTAAAGTGACTGTGGAAATTAAGTGTATTGCAAAGTTGTATTGAGAAAAAATAAACTAGTTTTATCTAAGAAAGGACTTGTATCGCTGAAGGTCTTCGGAAAGAATTTCTATGGAAAATTATTCAACGACCAGAGACGTAACAATAATATGAATTGTAACACTTTTATACGTGGTTATTTTTAAAGAATGTAGAACAATAACAGTTTTGTAACAATATTTGTTTTTTAAAATACGTTGTACAGAATAAAACTTAAACACTTGTTCAGCCCTCTATTTAATTAGTATAATCAATACCTCTCTCAGCTAGTCAAGCTACTCACCTTACTTTGTAATTTAAAATCAAAGACAGTATTTAGAAACTTACACAAACACAGTATCTATGTAGGTTCAATGCAAAATGAAACCTTTAATTTTACAATGTATTATTTGACGTATGAAAAATTCCTTTATTGTATTTTTCTTATGTTTATTACATCGAAGCAATCGATTGATATTCTATACTACTGGATGGAAGTTATGGAAATTCAAGGTTAATGGAAGGTTATATTAGGACACGAAAAGTTGCTTCCCTTATATGTAATTGTAAAAAAACTCCCACAAAAACTGCAAAACATAAAATGTGAAATCGCAAATTTGCGTGTGTCTGCTCATGGACCCAACAAACCTTCATGCCAAATTTGGTGAAGATCCATCTGCACCCTGCGAAGTAGTTACATGGACATACAACAGACAACTGATGGTACTATTAAATTTATATAGATATATTATAATTTTATACATCATTGTCAACAGATGGCGCCATCATATTTTTTATGAAAATGTTCAAAGTGCGAATGTGTTTGTCCAGGAAAATCTCAACATAAGTTTCTTCATAGCTTGATTTTTCACAAAAGCAAGGATATTGTGACGACAAATATTATATTTCTTTGTTTGAGACAATTATCTAAAAACTGCCTTCTAGGCTGTTGTTATTTGTTTTGTTGTTGTTGTTTTTTTGCATTATTAATGTCATTACCCTTCTTCTAAAGGTCAATGTCAGAAGTGAGTAAGCTTTGCCATATGTACACAGTATCTTTGATAATTAGTTTAGGAGGATTGCTAGAACTGTCAGTGTTAGGCCTTAGAACTGGAAGTTATGTGTAGATCAATTTTCTGGAGTGTATGTATACAGTAAAAAGACTTTCAAAAAACACATAATGCAATAGTTAGTGCGAGACGACATCCTAAACCCCTGTATGTTTGGTTAATTACTAGTTATTTATAATAAAAAAAAATGATGTTATCAATATCGTGCTGTTAAAACGGTTTATTTTGGACAAAACTAACTGAGTACTGTTTGCAGGGTTTATTCTGGAGACAATTAAGCTTAAGTAATATATGTTTATACGCAAACACATATATTGTGTTCCCACGCGTCTTTGTCTCTCTTTCTTTCTTAGTTTCGTGGTGGAGTGTTTGGCTGGGCCTCTTTTTAATCATGTGACCCTCTCTCTCTTGTTTTTTCGGAGTGGAGTATTAATTCATCTTTCTCTTTGGATATCTGTTCCTTCTTTCTATCCCCCCCCCCAATGGTTCAGCGGTAAATCTGAAGGCTTATAACGATAGCGAACCGTGTTTCGATGCCAGTGGTTTCTACACCACAGATAGACCAACTAGTTTAACTACTAACAAATAAAATGTGTCTTCTTTTTTTTTTTTCTCGTAGTGAGGTATTTGTATTTTATTTGTCTTTTGAAATGAGAAATGCAACTTAGACCTGGTTCGAGTTCACTAAAATGATATTTTCTGTTGAGATTTGTTTGTTTAAAGAAACGTTACAGTGAACTCTGTCTTCAATAAGTCTTTTCCCAGCAAACCTCAATCCTCAATTCAAATTGTATGTTGTTTCCTGTCTTCCTTTATTATGACGTATTTTTCATCTTGTCCGCGTGATTGATATTTTTACGAGATACAAAAATTCTCTCACACAAGATACTTTAAAACGTAACGTCTGCCCATAACTAGTAGTAATACCTTTCTAGGCCCGACATGGCCAGGTAGTTAGGGCGCCCGACTCGCAATCTGCGGGTCGCGGGTTCGAATCCCCGTCACACCAAACATGCTCGCCCTATCAGCCGTGGGGGCGCTATAATGTGAGGGAAATAATATAACAGCCAATGCTCGGCGAGAGGTTTTCGTTTATGAACTTTTGTTGTTGTTCTCGACTTGATTTTTATTTTATTACCTCGTCTCCATAGTTACTATTTGCAAATAGTCAATAATATTGTAGGTCAATTTTATTGTTCTTCTTTCTACGCGCCTTTATAACACATTTTCATCTCATCATTTAATTTCTGTTGTGCATATATTGTTGTATGTTTATTACAAAATAGTTTTGCAACACCCCTTATTTAAAATATTGACCTACAGCTAAATGCAATAATACCTGCGGCATATACTTGTTTTAGCATGCTATTAATTAGATATAATAAATTACCATAAACAAATTATAAGGGACATATCCCAAAGTGATTTGAGCTAATATGATCACAGAAAGGTTCTTCATCTAGTGATTCTACAAAACTTATCATGCACTTAAAATCTATAACTTATTTGACTGTCCCACATTGTTCTGATCTTTTTACCCTCACATTACTCCTCCCTTATTTTATAAAACAGACGTGTTTCACTATAGCCTAACATGTTGTAATCAATATATGTAAGTATAATCACAGACATGTTAAGTATCATATATATACTGAAACACTTATTTAAACAATTTCAAGTTAGAAAAAAATTATTTTATCCAAGATTTACCAAAAATAATGTGTATGCATCCTATCTTTGAAGGTTTTAAGAACAAATCTTTAAACTAACTGTAATAACAAATCTTTAAAGTAACTGTCATAACAATAAAAATTTATGGACAAAATATTTGAATTTTGTTGCTTTTTAGAATGAAAGATGTGGTCTACAAGAAAAGATTATTCTTTCACATTTTATAAACCCATCACGTTTACTGTCTGTCAGTAAGTCTAACAATGAAGAATGAATTTTGTATGTCACTGAACTTGATTGTTAGTACTGTTACGACAGCGGAAGTCACACGACGCTGGAAGCATGCGCGCTGGAGTTTCTAGAAGGATCATGACTGTTTCTGGCAACTCAAGTCTTTTCTAGGCGCCCTCTTTTTTTCTATATAAGCCCGGCAAATAAAGCTGAGATATGATAGCAGATAGAGAGATAGATAATTGAGTCAAGGTCAATGTTCCCATCTTCATTAAAAGGCGTAAGATGACAAAAACAAGATCTTGAAGAATCTTTCTATCTATATATATAAAAGGGGAAGTTTGTTTATTTTTTATTTTGTTCGCTAAAGGAAACCAAATAATTGAACTTACAAATTTTAAAATAACTTCATAATAACAAGTTTTTTACAAGAAATTTAATGGTGCTATTTATTTTGTATCTGGTGTAGTATTTAATGACAAAATTAACAATTAATGATTATTGCGCCATTTTTTTGATAATAATTTTTTTTGTAATCAACATACAAATATAAGCACGTTTTACACATAGAAAGCGTTATGGCAGGAGACACTCAGATCACCTTGCTTTCAATTCAGTATTTCCAAAAACAGTTTTCTTTAAATAGTGCTAAGTGGTTTCATAAGTGATTTAGTAACTTTGTGAATTGCAAATTATTGTTTAGTGATACAGGTATATATGCCACCCAAGAAAAGCCCTTTCTATGGAAAGTCTTCTGCCGGTAAAAGAATGCAAGCACAAAGAGCAGATGAAACAGAAGAAGAACGCAATCAAAGACTTCATGCACAAGCTGCAAGACAGGCTGCTCAAATACAGGAAGAGACTTTGGAACAACGTAAAGTTAGACTTCGAGCTCAAGCTGAAAGGCAGGCTACTCAAAGACAACAAGAAACTGTTGAACAGCACAAAGCCAGAGTTCAATCAGAATCATCAAGGCA
>NW_013673350.1:0-1011 GCF_000517525.1 Limulus polyphemus
TTCCTGATGAAGCAGATGAACCCCACGTGAAGCAGAGACGGAGACCAGTACGGAAGAAGATACGTCGCGTAAAATTAAGAGACTTTGTTGAATTGTAATTTTGTGTTTGTAATTCTGTACATTTTAATTAAGTTATTGTTATTGGTTTATTGTATGTGGTTATTGTTCGGGACGAACAATATTAAGGAGGGGGCAGTGTTGCGTCAGCGAGTCACATGACCACCGTGACGCAACGTTTCTAGAACTATCCTGTAATTTGGCGAATGTTCAAGTTCTTACTAGATATAGGGTAGGCGGATATATATAAGAGGGGACAACGTGACGCGGCAAGTGATATAGATAGTGAGTAATTGAACCGCAGTCACACGGTATTGTTGAAGTTAACGTTCGTTCGTTACAGTATTGTTTTAGCGCGAGTATTGAGATTAAGTGTATCGCAGAGTTATATTCGGAAAGAATAAACCAGTTTTATTAAGTAAAGACTTGTGTCGTTAAAGTTTCGTTGGAACGAAGTTACGGAAAAATCAGTTAACAAATGGAGACGTAACAATATTAACACAAACACCTACCGAAACCCAAACTTAATATATGACAAGCAGTTTACAAACACTCGATACTTTTGTAGTATTTATTAACAGTCGAATAATTTATCTCGAACATCACACACACAGAGTAAATATGCTCTGACATACAGGGGCGTCGAGAGCCAGCTCAGGCCCAGGGTCAGTAATGTCATCGGGCCTCCCTATCATTCTATTTATTAACTTTTGCTGATTTTTCATAAAAGATATTAAGGTGACAAATTTTTTCATGAATCCATGAAAAAGCGGTAGCCATTTTAGCTGATTAAGAAGTATGCATTTCTAGTGTGCTTTGGAATGTCCCACTGCCGGGCCCCTCAACAGACCCCGGGGCAGCTGCTCCCTTGCCTCCTCTAATCAGCCCTGCTAACATACTGTTGCGTCAGCGAGTCACATGACTAGTGTGACGCCACGTTTCTAGAACTATCCC
>NW_013673350.1:1941-20242 GCF_000517525.1 Limulus polyphemus
CATATCTCATAACAAACTACCTGACAAGACGTGTTGTTCTGTGATAATAAAATATTTAAACAGATGGAAAAGCAAGAATGCGATTAAACAAAACTAATTTCGATAATTATTATGAAACAAGTATTTTAATTTAATAAACATATATTTAAAATGTTTTCACGATGTTGGAAAGGCTTAGTGGCGGACATTGTTATTGGACAGCAATTTTCCAATGACAGGTAAAACTCGTGCTTATTCAATGGTCGCATGCACATTTACAGCTCAATAAAGAAGTGGAATTATTCTTTCTTGATTAAATGCGATGTATTTGTTCAGATAATGAGCGCCTATTAAGTATTTTATCCTGCTCTTTGTCCAAATAATTTAAGAAGTATTATGATTGAGAATATTGCTATTGTTACTAGTTGCTAGATCGATAAATGTTTAAAACTGAATGAAAAATTAAACTGGGTTAGAATAGGTTATGATTAAACTATTTTAATAAAATAAAAATCATAGACTTATAGATACACAAGGAATATCTGCGCTAGTCGTCCATAGTTCAAAAGTGATAGATAGAGTCAGTCAGCATCATCAACCAAGTGCGGATTGGCCCACCGAGGCACCGGAAAATCCCGATGACCCCTTTGGAAAAGTACGTAAAGAAAAAGACTAATGGTCTGTCAGCATAATAAAGAAATAATTATTTGTCTGTTGCTATAAGAATGACATTTAAATTAACATGTATGCTAACTCTACCAATAGTGATGTGCATTGAAAAGGATTTACCTCCAAATATCTTTATCTTCTATTTCATAAACAACTCCTCTGAGTTTTCAAAATTACTGATCGTATGAACTACGTGTGAGTAATGTTTTAACATTAAATTATAGATACCTCTTAAGTATGTATTATTGTTAATTTTTGTGATAGATTTGTGAGCATAGGCGTTCGAGGCGACATCCCCTCTATGCTCTAGCTTGCAATACATACGGCCATTCGGACAAAATATGGTGATTCGGCAAATGTTTACCTTCATTCGGGAAAAATTGGTAGCAGAAGTTTCTTACTCATAACCTCATTCGGGCAACAATTGTACAGCCTCCCTCGTACGTCTATGTCTGTGGGCCCTTTCAACCTTTTTTCCCGGTAAAATTGTAGTCCAGTCCGCCCATACCACACTCCACCAACTTTTTAGGTACTTTTTGACAACAAAAAGTGGGAATGATTGTCACATTATAACACTCCCACGAATGAAAGGTCGATCATTTTCGACGACGGGTTTCGATATCACGAACCATATACTGCGAATAGAGCGCCCTAACCACCAAGCAATGCTTGGCCGTGTAAGTGACACTTTATAAAACTTTCCATTCCCCCGTCAGCTGTCTCTTATTGGTGTCCCCCCAGTGGTTCAGCACTAAATAAGAGGATTTATAACACTAAAAATATGGCTTTGATACACACGAAGGCAAAACACAGATATTTCATATAGTATCTTTGTGCTTAACAACAAAGAAACAATAGTAACTGGTATTAATTTTTGCATAAATTCCATAGGTTGACATACGTTATCAAATAAAACAGCTAATGATATCTTTGATAGGTTGTTTATGTAGAGTATTCACAATGAATCTAAG
Organism: Limulus polyphemus; assembly: GCF_000517525.1. NCBI lineage: Eukaryota > Metazoa > Arthropoda > Merostomata > Xiphosura > Limulidae > Limulus > Limulus polyphemus. The sequence goes on from NW_013673350.1 coordinate 3,561, forward strand.
TTTCAAATGGACAGCAACTACCTGTTGTATAAACCTACAAATGTAGTCCTCCACATCTGTAGGTTTCTACAACAGGCAGTTGCTGTCCATTTGAAACTTAGATTCAGTAAATAATATGTTGAAGATCGCTTTATTTTAACGATATGCCATTCTTTAGAAAGTAAAATTTATTTTTCCTGTTGTTTTTTAATTACAAACCAGAGATAAAATATTTTTCATTGAAACCCAGCTTGACGAATTACTGTCTAAACAAATACTATATCTGTGAATTTGTATCAGTGAGATCTTTGCCATGTTTTAATACATAATTTCATCCTTAAATTTCCATTAAACTTCTGATGAAAAGATTTTTCATTTACTCATGCTCAATTTTTTGAAAGGGAAGGAGAAATTTAGCTTCTTATAATTAGTTTTTCAGAAACTTTTACTTTTTATTTGAAATAGTAGTATGCAGTGACAAATAAGTATTTAAAGCTTTACTGGTACAAATAGACAAAATTGTTTTCATATAATTCTAGTAATAAAATTGTATATACGAGGAAGATATACATGTTAAATTAAAATTATTTTAAGAGTTTCATCACGTCGTTACAGTCTATGTTGCCACATCCTTTCATAATCTGACAACAGTATTTTGATAATAGCCCTGTAGCGTAGTTTCCATTCCAAATGACTCTTTGATCAGGCTGCCATGTCCAAAGCAAACCTCTTCATATTCAAGTGTAGGAGGAGGACGATTTCCCAGTATTTGTTTTAAAGTCCAGTAACACAGAAATTCATAAGCATTTCATATGACTTGACCAGTACAACTTCGTATGGAATCGCATTAAAACTTATTTCATCCTCCAGCTGCTAAGGAATGCTATGGTTAAATGGATATGCCGTCGAATCAGCTTGTGCACACATGACTTCTATTTTCCAGACAGAGGTCCTTCTTGATTATGTTACATACCGTTGCTTGGGTGGTTTCTGCCAATGACCTTTGTGCTCGTAAATTCTCACTTTGCTCACCAGAGTGGGATACGACTTGTTGAAGGTCTCTTTCTGTCAACCCAAAATGATCCATATTTCTTTTCCAAGGACTTTTGAGTCCAAATCCTGGAATTTATAAATCCTCGATTATGATCCTAGTATATAAATATTTTGCGTTGGAAAGGGCTGTTACATGCCCTTCTCAAAACCCAGTTTTTGGTGGCATTACACCACCTACCAAATGCCAAAATCTAGTCCCGATACATTTTGTACCATCGACTTCTATCGGCCGTGTTTTCACGTGACTTATTGTTTCGCATATTCGTAATCGTTTTAACAGAACATAATTTGTCTTCTATGTATGTGCTTTAATTAACGTAAGACTAGTGTTAGTTACAATAATTCTTGGAAAAATATAAGCCTTTTCATTAATCTTCGTATAAAAGAAGGATCAGTTACGTTACACAGAAATTTATTAATCATTTTCAAACATTTCCATTTATTTTGTAAAGAAAATTGCAATTGAAGTTCTAAATGTAAAAGATTTATAGAATTCTGATTCTAATTCAAATATCAGTTTGTCTGTTTGTAGTTAACAAAGTTACACAATGGGCTATCTTTGCTCTGTCCACTAAATGTATCGAAACCCGGTTTCTAGCGTTTTAAGTCGGCAGACATATCGCTGTAATACTGGGGATCAAAAAATATCAGAGAAATCATATCCTAACTAAACATTCGTTTTGTAGCTTTTTTGTTCTGATGAAATGTTCAAATTAGTTGCATCCGAAAGTTCGATTATAATAAACATTGCTATCTTAAACTTGTCATATTCGGCTTTATTAATTTCTGTGGGCCCGGTGGTCAGGGCGCTCGACTCGCAAATTCGAATTCCCGTCACCGAATATGCTCGTCATATATGGTTGCCGACTGAACCAGTTGCCCAGGTGTAAAAATTCTTGACTTAGAAAATACCGGCCAACCCTAACGTAGTTGGGACTAAGGTCGTGACGGGTAAAAAAAAACAAAAAACTGTTATATTTAGAAGAAAAACCGCAAATATATATGTAAAAGACTATTATTCTTTTGTACCGCACCCAGTCATCTCTCAATTTTTTAACAAATCGATAATGAAACCGTGTTTCGATGCTCATCATGTAACATCGCTTAACGGAGTGAAAAACGAAATTAGAACATTGTGCAAAAATGAAATTAAACTTATTGAACACATAACTCAACTTTATTCTTACTTAGTTACAAAAGTGCAAAGCATTACGTTTTGCCTACCGTTCAAATAAAATAACAAGTAATTTATCAATTTCAGTTTTACCAACATCGACTAACTACTTGTAAAGATAAAACGACTTTCGACTTGCATCGCTTGTCCTCGTCATATTAATTGAAGACAGTCGAAACATTGATAGTCGTAATCCTACACTGTTGAAATCTATGAAACTCCCCAGAATTCATACAAAATCACCGTAAATACTATAATAAAAGTATAATGTTGTTCAATTTTTGTTTGAGATCATTGTTAAGGTAATATTTTGTTTTGAAAAACTGTATTATAAACATGACAAGTATTATCATAAATTACTAACAATTGATATATTCAGGATTTGGTCGTTACAAGATTTAAAAATAAAAAATGAACCAAGAATTTTAACCCCATGGTGAATATCTAGGAAGGAACTCAGCCACCCCGCTCTAAATCAAGAGTTATTCGTTTAAATGTTATCCTTTCGGCTAAATGTGTATATATTTTTGTTAATTTGTCTTCATGATCTATCCAGTATTTTCCAAATGTACATAGCTTCAAATTTACAAATCTTACCAATCTCTCTCTTAATGGAATCAGTCACAATTTACTATTTATTCTTTAGTGTGACAAAGAATATTGTTGAAAGTAAGTTAAAACATTTTTATTAAACAAACCTTTCTAAGTATCATGAAAATTTCATAGATGATTCAACAACTTTTTCATTCACAATTATATTTTGCATATAACAACATCAGTGTAAAACTGAACTATGACACTTTGTAGTTTTACAGTATCTCAGTACATATATGAACATTTCATTCTGAAGTCACACCATAAGCTTATGTGTTACTGTGTAAGAGTATGATAAATACTAGAATAAATACCATACAAGAACAACGCTTTATCAGAAAGTTTATAAAAACCTCAATTAAATGAAATATGCAAAAACTTCGGTATTTTTTTACCAAGATAGGAATGAGCTCTAAATCAAATTATATATATATATACAATCATTGTTTCTAAAATTTAGTTTCTGATAGTAGATCTTTTGGATTTCGTTTTAATTCATTAATGGATCATGGAGACCAATTTCATCTTGAGTCAAACATACCATTTCAGTTGATGTACACAAATCATAATCTGCAGCTAGAGGGCAGAGGTTGTCTTCTCTGGAATCACCAACTGAAACATATGCACCAACATGGGATTCATCAGACAAATCCATGTCCCAGCTATAAAAAACATTACTGCCTATAACAAGGTCATTGGTTTGGTTCTCATCCACTGAAGTCACATCAAAATATTGTGAGTTAGAAGTCATACTGGTTTGGAAAAAGGTATCATCATTTTCTTTACTATCAGTTTCTAAAATTGGTGAGATGTCGATTTTATCATGGGTCTGAATGCCTTCAAAGTTATGGTTTACTATATGAACAGAGTCAGAAGAACTAACATCTTCAAAAAAACTTTTGTTTTTCTCAACACCTGAAACTTGACTCTCTGTCTCTGCTTTACAATCTTGAAAAATGAAATTATCTGTCAGCTCATCAACAAACAAATCCTTCTCATTAGCAGTGGAAAATGGAAAATCAGTTGAGTTCACACAACTGTTTAGCTCTGAGTTGGAACTAGACTGCTCTGACAAATTTTTCTGAACTGCATTAACAGATGAAAACTCATTAACAATGTCTGTATGGAACGTAATTGTTTCCTTCTGCTCTTCTGGCTTGTAAGTGTCTGTACAAATAACATCAGAATGTGATGTGCACATCAATTCTTGCAATGTAATGTTAGCAGTGCAATCAACTTTGTCTCTTAAAATTTCACACTGTGTGAGAGGTCTTTCACTGAAGTCTTTCAGTGGTATTTCAGTGCTAATATAGCTTGGATCATTTGTTGTAATTTTGTTTCCAGCTGATTTACTTTCCAAATCAATGAAAGAAAAGCACTCAACTTTTTCATTCTCCTTAGGGTCAGTGATACTAGATACCTCACCACATATTTCCAATCTATCATCTTGATTCTCCATAATTACAGGCTTAAGTTTGTCATCATTATGTAAGACATCATCATCATGAGAAGAATTTGCATGACCCAAAGCAATAACTGCTGTCTTGAGATCTTCTGTGTTTTGTACATCTGCTATAGAATTTTCCAACAATTTTTTTTCATTACCCTCATAATCATGAAAGTTCACAGTTGAATTTTCCAGATTGTTCTCTTTCTTTGCTGTTGTTGGTGGTTCTAACACAGATGAGCCTTCTTTTTGGCTCTTTTTGCTAGCAAAAAGCTCATCTGTAGTAGAGTTCATATTTATTTCTGTGTTGATCAAAGGAGTAATACTTTTATGAATAGGTTTAGAACATTCTAATTCTTTTGGTTTGTATGGTATAAGCTCTTCAAACATTGTATCACTCTCTAAAAATTCATCTCTTTTGCTTGTATTTTCTATAGAGTATTCAGATGTACAATCTATTCTATGAAATTTAAAAACTTGAGAGTCTTCAACTGTTCTTGCTATTGATTCTTTTGATAATGTACTATTTTCTGTTGGCGATGGAGCTTCAACATCTGTTGGTAATGTTTGAAAAATGTCTCTCTGTTCGTCCTGTGATTTTTTACATATTTCCATGTTAAATTGCTCATTTCTGGTAGAACAGGTTCCACTTGATGTCTCCTCATACGTGCTTTGCTTGGCTGATTGGAAATCTGTAATGTTTTCATTTTTATCATACTCCAAATCATGATTTATCACTTCAGATGTACAAGCAAGTGTTTTATCCTCCTTGATCTTTGTGGAAACATCTCTCTTTTCAACTACATTCAAATGTAATAAAAATTCCTCTTTAGAATGTTTGATACTAGAAGCAGGTGTGGAAGAAAACTTGTCTATATTTGCTTCTACACAATTATTTTCTAATAGACTGGTAAAGTTCTTATGCTGAATGGAAGATGTGTCTGGACAGATGAAGATCTGTTCTTTATTTTCATTTTCTACACTCCAAAGTTCTACCAAAGGTTCCATAAATGCTTTAACCATAAGGAAGTCCTGAAGTTGAAAGTGACTGTTAATATGATCTAGTAAACATGATGTCTGAGCAGTTGAGTAGTCACAATGTGGACAAGTAACTCCCTCTTGTGCACTGTGCTGTTTCTGGTGGACTTGGACAGCATCCTTACATTCATTTGTGTATGGACAACGATCACAACGAAAAATGCATTTTAGATTTTCTTTATCTACAATATCCATTGGAGATTCTATTGTTTCTTTTCTACAAGTTTCTTCAGCTTGCTTCCCAAAGGGTAAAGCTGGAGAAATAAAGGACTCTTGTACAACAAGAGGATTGTGTGATTGGATTTTCTCATGTACATTTCTGTGCTTATGTAGATTAGCTGCACATCTGACTGAGTAATCACATTTATTACAGGTGAATTTGGATTTCTTACCATGTAAGTTAACATGTCGTTCATAGCGGCTGTGCTTGGAAAATACAGCAGGACACTTGGGGCATTGATGAATGTTTTTCTTAGGCAAGTTTTGAGTTTTTCCAGGCTGTGAATGAAGGGGAGTATGACTTAACAGATTACAGGCTGTTGCTACAGTATAACTACAGTTGGTGCATTTATATGGCCCAGGCCCACCATGTAGCCCTAAATGAAAATTAAAAGTTGTTTGCTTCACAAATTTTGCAGGACAAAGTGGACAACCCAGAAGTTTTTGAGAAATCTTTTGACAAAGCCCTTGCAAGTAAGATTGTGTTTCAGCTTCTTCTAGCAGTAGCATCTGGTTGTTGATAGTACTTTCTTTAATGGTTATTTCACTGAGTTCATTTTTATCAGAAATGTGTTCATTTGTGTCATGTAGGTTATGAGTATTATCAGGTATATTAAGTGGGGGTGCATTTGATGCTTTTCGTTTGGCAGCATAAGCTGGAGTGTGCACTAAAAGATGTTTGTGTAAGTGTGGCTTATGTCTCGCTGTATAGTCACAACAAGGGCAGTGAAAGGAATGATTAACCCCATGAAAACTTTGATGAGTTTTAAGACCACCAATGCTTTTAAACATTGCTGGACAATTCATGCAGAAATAACTAAAATTTATTTTTTGACTACAAGAAGTTAATGAACGTTGTCCAGTCAACATGTTCAGTTCTTTTCTTTTAGTTTCTGGAACTTCTTTCTTTTGACTAGAGTCACTGTTGGATTCTGCATGTACAACACAGTTTTTTAATGCCTCTGTACCAATAGTAGTTTTTAAAAATGCATCAACTTCACTTTCCTGGTGTAATTTTAAATGTACTCCCAACACTCCCTGATTGTTACACTGATAGTTACAAAGAGGACAAGAAAATTTTGAAACTGTGCTTCTGTTATGCATTGACATGTGGAGCCGAACATTTACTCGACGACGATTTTTCATTGGACAATAACAGCATTTGTACGTCTTCACCAGAAAGTTTCCTTTTGTTGTTAATTCAAAAGGAATACCTCCTTCAATACCTTCCATGTTTGGTGTTTCCTCCTCTTTCTCTACCAATTTTGTACAAACTGTGTGAAGCTTCATGTGCTGTTTCAACAAATGTAGTCTGGTTGCCCAGTATGAACAAACTGTACATCTATGTGGGGCAGCTCTGTTTGGTCGATGGAACTGTTTGTGATGAAGAAACTGTTTCCTGTTGTCACTTCTATATGGACACTGACCACACATGAATTTTTTGAACAGTGCAGTAGATGCAAAAGATGGGTTGCTAGATAGGTTCCCAGTTGCTACACTGTCTTTTACAAGTTTCTCAGTATTACAACTTTTATTTTCATCTTCATTAACACAATTAAATGAAACATCTTTCCAATCTTCAACTCTGTTCTCGGCATAATGTGGTAACATTCTTTCACTAGCATCAGCTGAATGCTCTTCATGCAACTTCATATGTCTTACTAATGTTTTACGATATTTTACATAATATGGACAATGTAAGCACTTGAAAACTGCTTCTTTTCTTGGTTGATGTTGCTTTAGATGTGTTTTGATGTAAAACTGCTTTTCACAGGTATACGGACATATATCACACCTAAAACACTCAAGGGGATAGCAGTATTTCTTAACTTGTTTACTCTCTGTTGAGATACCTGTGAGGTAAAGAACATGATCTTTTAACTTAACACTAAAACATTCCTCCAAGTCTTGAAAATTTCCACCATGTTTGCTCTTTATATGCTTAAGAATTAAATGACGCCAATTAGATGTAAATTGACAAACGCGGCAACGATATGGTTTAACCCCAGCATGAACAGCCATATGACTTACAACAACTTTTATGTCACAATGTTTGAAGTTGCACAGATTACAATGATATGATTTGCTTTCATTCTTTGACTGAATTCCTCTAAAGTCAACTTCAAACATCACATTACCTGATTCTGAAGACTCAGCCCAATCTTTCAAAGAAACAGGACTGGGTTTTTGTTCCACCATTTCACTTTCAATGCCACAGGTTATTGCTTTAGTTTGTTTTTCTAAATCAGAACTTTCATTCCCATCCAAATCTCTTAGAATATCATTTACTGGGACATCAAGTACACTCTTTAGGTACTTTTGGCAATCAATCTTTCCTGTATCACAGGACAACAAACAAGTGGCATATTGATGCATTGAATCATGAGCAAACTTTATCTTAATATGTTTTGTGATTTCCTTTTGATCATTAGATTTATGACCACAAGCTGAACAAATAAATTCCTGTGTGTCATGATGTTTCACATAGTGAGTTTGAAATTTGGAATCCAAATGTGTTTCAAAGGAACACTGGTCACAACTGTATTTCTTAATAAATTTTCTTTGTTTAGAACAGCTACTGGTTGAATCACTTTGTCCATTTGCACTGATGGCTTTAAAATTAGTTTTCTGTGGCTCCAATTTTGGTAATATATCAGTGATTGCATCTTTACAAATACTTACATCAGTGGAAGTTAGTTCTTCACATTCTTCTTTGAATAACATAGTTTTATTGGCAACACTTAAGTCAAGTGGTAATTTTTGGTTATCACTCAAGTGTAACAAATGGAGATGTTTGTTCTCATCAGTCTGTGCTTTAGAAAAGTGTGACATTTTTTTCTTCACTGTTTTAGTTTTTGTATTCACTTTGCCAGTAGTCTTGTTTTCTTCATTCCCATTGGACATGTAACTACTCATAATAGGTTCAAAACATTTTAAGGCTTTAACTCTACTTTCTTGCTCATGTTTTTGTCTCAAAAATGACATTTGTGGTTTGTTTGGATGATATTTTTGTAGATGTCTTGTCAAATCTCCTTTCCACTTAGTCTGATAGTGACAGTAATAGCATGAAAAAGGTTTTTGCCCTGAATGAACACGAAAATGTTTCTCTAATTCTGACACCCACTTTGGTTTGTAGCCACAGACAGTACACGTTGGCACTGCCTTGCCAGTTCCGTTCTTCCTTTTTAATCTCTGTACAATACTTTTTGCTGCTTGCTCAGTAGTTCCATGCTCTCGTTTCATGTGACGAGTGAGATATGGAAGAAGATCAAAACCCAGTCCACAAGTTGGGCACGAGTATTTCTTTTTTGTTAAATGTCCCCTTTCGTGTCTTTTTATACGAGATGGACAAGCAGTAAAATTACAGAACCGACATTTGAATCTTTTTTGTAAGGTATTACTTTTCACAGCTTCCTTATGTAACTCATAGTTAAAAGTTGCCTTGGAAGATTTTTCAGAAATTTCATCATCATCATCACTTTTTGGATTAAAATCCTTATTAACAGACCTGGAGGTATGTTTTATATCATTGGAAAAGTTCATTTTTACCTGTTCGTTATACTGGCAATCCTCTTGTTTACACTGATGCACCAATAAGGACTGTTTAGTATGACTTGTAAAAGAGCATGTATTACATTTAAAAGTCCCTTCTAAGCCATGATTTTTTACATGACGATCAAGATTCCATTTGTATGTTGTTTGAAAATTACAAAATTTGCATTTTATTTTTGGCATGGAATGGAATTTGCAATGTCTGGTGTATTTTGCTCTCTCACTAGTGACATAACTACACTTTAAGCAACGGAAGAATTTTTTCTTCAACTGAGACATGTTTTTTGTTTTCAAGTTATTCTTCAAGCATTCAAAATCCTTCTTTTGGACTTTTTGTGTTTTGGTATTCAATGTAGAACCTGCTTCCATATCAGCACATCCTGTGGCAATGTTTTTGTGTTCCCTCGATTCCTGTGTTAAAGTATGTGGAATAAGCATATTATTAGATTTTACAGCATTTTTTTTTAATGATGTAGAACATGATTCAGCATTAGTTAGTTTTTTTCTAGCGGTCTGAATGCCTTTTACAGCTTTTTGTCCACCTGGAGTAATGTGCTTGACCTGATTTAAATTTGTATCTTTAACAAGCATTTTTTTGTGTACCATACCACAGTGTCTCTGTAACTTTTGAAAGTTTTTTGAAGCATACAAACAGTATGGACATTCATACACAGTTATTCTTTCCAAGTGAACCTCTTGACAATGGTATAAGAATTTTCTGGGATTTATAGTAACAAGATCACATTGCTGACATCTGTAAACTCTTCGAACCCGAAGATAACCTTCTGATGGAAAAAGTTTGGTTGATTTCTTGCCATATTTTTCAGTGGATTTTACCATATATTGGGAATCTGTAGTAGATGAGTTTTTAAGAGTCTTTCCAACATGTGTTGGTAACTGACTGGAACTGATTTGTTTGTCATAAAAACCACTTTCCTGTGGCATTTGTGTTGAATTTTTTTGTTGTACCTTTTTCTTTCCTCCTACCTGTTTTTCTAAAACCTGAGGAGACACGCCTGCTTGAATTCCATGAATAGTTCGCTTGTGCCTGCGAAGGTTAGCTTGGTACTGGGTTATAAATGGACACACTGGGCACCTGAACACTTCAGCTGCATGATGATAAGCAGTGTGTTGAAGAAGCATGGCTCGGGTTTCTGCTATGTGATCACAGGTATCACAAAGATATTGGTACCTGTTCATGTTGCTGGAAGTATTATTAACACCTTCTTAGCAAAATATATAGTAGTCAATATTACATCTACAATTTTCTGTAGTAAGAAGAAACACTATCAAGTCAGCAAGGTGCAAGTCCATTCCCTTGAACCAACTGCTTCAACTGCATCAAACTCCTGAAAGACAGTATAATCTCTAGTAAATTTTCATAAGCTTTATTAAAACTGCTTTTATTTATCACTGTGATTAAAGTTCTTTTTCTTCCTATCCTAACTTAAAAAAAATTGTTTTATGTCAGAAACAGTGATACAAAGTAACACAAAAGATAAAAGATTGAAATAGACATGTAATTTAAATAAAGCAAAAAAAAACCATTTCACAATTTTTGTAATATAAAGTGAGGAATTCTAAAAAAAAGGTAGAAGATTTTAAAATATGAGTCTGTAGGCCACATTTGGAGTATTGTGTTCAGCCTTGGGATCCTTACCTTAAGACAGGCCTCTAAAATCCTGGGCAACAGGTTGCCATGGCACCAAAAATTTCTTCATGGTGCCTAGTATTTTCCCCCATTTTATTTGTGTGTAAGGCTGTGCTAAATAGAACTCAAATCTAGAACAGTTCTGAACTCTTGAAAGTCTGGAACTATTTTCTCATTCTTTGAGTCCTAAATCAAACTTTGTTTCTAGGATTTTAATGGCGGATTCAGCACTTCATGTTTTTTCAAGAATGAAGAGCAACAGTTGCACAACACGAAACTAATTTCACGCATTTTGATTTTCTTTTTTCTCTCAATTCAACCAATCAGTACGCGTGTTTAGATTCAGATGGGACCAAAGGCAGTTAGTTCAGGCAATACTATCAAGTGGTTGTTGATATCATGTGATCATTAGCATGCATTCGTTGCTGTGAAAGTAAATGAATATACGTAGCCTCCCATTTCCCAGTACAAACAGCAGTGAAGTTAGATTACACACACCTGGCTCCGAGATCCGAAAATATTTGTTGAGGCCTGTCTTAAAAAGGACATTAAATTGTTAAAAAGGGTTCAAAGGAGGGCAACTAGAATAGTACCTGGGATGGAGGGGTTGTCATACAAGGAGAGGTTAAGATCTCTGAAATTTTCTCTTGAAAAAAGAAGAGTTAGAGGGGATCTAATTGAGGTGTTTAAGATTGTTAAGGGAATTGACAGTATTGATGCATCATCTTTTTTCATACTTAACAGTGAGAATAGTAGGACTAGGGGACACAAATATAAATTTTGGCAGGGAAGGAGTTATCTTCAGCTAAGACTGTTTAAGTTTGCTAACAGGGTGGTTGGCCTTTGAAACAGGTTACCTTTAGATGTTGTGGAGGCAGTAAATTTAAGTGAGCTTAAGAGAAACCTTGATAATTATATGAATGATAGAAGCTGGCTTTGAGGTTTGTTTGTTATTTTAATTTTTTTTAATAGTTTTAGTTTAGTTTAGAGAATGGAACAGCCTGGATGGACCATAGGTCCCTTGTTATTCATAAACATTATGTTATGTCATATACATGTATATAAATTTTTTTGCATACTTATTCAAATTAAAGATTACTTGTTTTCTGATACAAATGAATTTCATTTTCTTTCATAGCATCCCTACTTATCTTAGCATCATTAATTTAGTAAAATAGTTCAACTAACGAACTTTACGTCTAACATTTTTCAATACATACTGCCTTGATAGAGAACATTGATGACTTCAGTGTTGATTTTCAAAGTAAAAGCATTTCTTGGGTAGGTTTCATTCTCCAAAAATCTTGATAGGTAAAGCTTTGTGGTAGCTATGAAGATTAATCCCTGTCAGAAATTTAAAAGAGATATGATAAATAGTAAATATTCCTGGAGTTGTCAAAAAAACAACAACAATAACTTACAACCAAATATCAACTTGTTCCATGACACTAGCTTTTAAATGGATTTGTTTATCATAACCATTTCTCATAAGACAGCCACAATACATATGTTATATATTACAATAGAAAAAGTTATGCTAATACAATAAAAAAATTTTAAGAAGCACGTTTCATACATCTTGTCTTTCTAATAATAAGAGTCTGTTTTAATCCTACAAAAAACAATCACTGGGAATATTTACGACTTGTTTAACTACAAACTGAAACATAAGTACCTTTTTGCTTATTTATGTCGAAAATTATTACATAAATTCTTTTTTTTTCTCCTAAAAAATGCAAAACCATTATAACACTTTTCTTGTTTCAATCATTACACTCATAAATTTGTAGCCATTTGTGTTTATACAGTTTCTGTGTAATGTATTTTTCCTGATAACAATTATGAAACTATTATTTTTCTTTATTTGTGATATATTTGCTTGTTAAATTTCAGAGGATTAAAAATATAATTTATGACAAACTTCTATAATTCATGTTTCTGGCAGCTTGAGGTCCTTGAGTTTAATACATTAATTGTAAGAGCCTTAATGGCATTATAATATGCTTACTTTACAAATAAAGAACTTACTTGTCAGGATAAGAACATAAAGGCTTAAGAGCAAGCCAAATGAAATAACTGAAAAAGTAAGAAATTTAGTGTTCCATTTACTCTAGCATAATACAAATATCAGTAGATGTCAATGACCTTTGAAGAAATCTTGAATTAGCAAGGGAGTAACTTTACATGTCTCAACTTAATGATAATTTTCTGAATCTTGAACCCACTCTTATAAAGAATTATTTATTTAATAAAATATATCCACCCACTTTTGAAGAAGGGTCATCTAGCTAATCACTAGTCATAGTAAGTTCTCATTTTTTTCTAATTTATTTAACTATGCCACTATTTCCTAGTGTACAAACATATATGTTCTTTAAAAATACCTGGGTCCACCAAACTCTAGATTTTTCTTTTTCTGTCAATGCAAAAGCAGTTTAATAATTACTGAAAACTTGCTTTATAGCAATAGCTGTGTTTTTTGTTTCATATTGTTGTAAACTATATTTTAATGCTATAATTTTTTTTTGTTAGCTAGAGTGATCTTTGGGCCGTAATAATGATATTAAGATCAAATGGTTTAATAATATAAGCCTCTAAGTCTAAAGAGGTTATAATTTCATTATATAGGTCACTGGTTAGGTCACATTTGGAATATTGTATTCAATCTTGGGCTGCTTATCTTAGGAAAGACATTGAATTGTTAGAAAGGGTTCAGAGAAGGGTTACTAGGACGGTGCCTGGGATGGAGGGATTGTCATATGAGGAGAGGTTGAAATCTCTCAAATTGTTTTCTCTTGAAAAAAGAAGTTAGGGGGATATGATTGAGGTGTTTAAAATTGTAAAGGGAATTGATAGTGTTGATGCATCATCTTTTTTCATACTTAACAGTGAGAATAGTAAGACTAGGGGACACAAATATAAATTTTAGCAGGTGGGAGTCATCTTCAGCTAAGACAGTTTTATTTTTCTAACAGGATGGCTGGCCTTTGGAATGGGCTGCCTGCAGATGTTGTGGAGGCAGTAAATTTAAGTTAGTTTAAAAGAAAGCTAGGTAAGTATGTGAATGATAGGGCTGGCTTTAATATTTTTTAAACATTTATTTATTAATAATTTTAGTTTAATTAAGAGAATGGAACAGCCAAGATGGACTAATAGGTCCCATGTTGTCTCAAAACATTATGTTATGTTATCACTAAACCATCTGATCTTAACATCATTAAAGTCACAGCCCCTACCTAATAAACAAATTACAATATTAATATAAAACTTATGACAATATTAATGAGAGCTGAATCAAGTCTGACCACCCACCTATTATTTCTTAATATTCATTTACCCTAGGCAATTGCAAAATTTCTTCAGAGACTAAAATAGAGGTAAATATATGCCATTGCTGCAATTTATATTGTTTTAATATTCAAACTCAGGTTTAGAAAATGAAGGAATTTTTGAGAATGTAGTCAAAATGATGGAAAGGTAGCCAATAAGAAATCATATTTTTGTAAGATACTTGTCTGTATTTGTGTAACCCAGAAATAAATACACCAAACTTGTACTGAGCCTATGATATCCTCAACATATGTATTACCAGTGGCATGTTTTACAATGAAGAAGAGCTGGCAAAATAATTGAAATTAGTAAATCATGATGTATTTGTACTTTGATATGTCAGTGTCTTTATGGAACTCTTGAAATGCAATCACAGTAGAATTTTATTGTGGATACAATTAAGTTTGTAACCATTGTGCCCTGTATGTGAAAGCTACAAATATTCAAAAATCAATCTTGGCTAATACTTGGGACCATCATCTCACACCGGTCCTTTGTGACCATTGCTCTAAAAAATGAGCTGGCCATGCTTAAGATCCTTACTACTGACCATTACAATATCTTATGAAGAAGAAACAAAACACACCCTTGAGCTTATGGCAAGCAACACATTAGGCCAATAACAAAATATGTAATTCTCTTCCTGAGTTAACATTAACTTCTACCAACCTGTGTCAAATATCAAACTGATGAGATAATTATGTAACCCAAATGCTCTGTTTACTAAACTATCAGCTCAGATGGCCCTGAAGAACATGATGACAACTATTTCTGCTGCAATATATATAAAACCATGAACTCTGAAGACTTAAACAGTAGTTAAAATTGCATACAAGTTACTTTTAAATGAGCTTGACCACTTATTCTTTTAATAAAAACTACATATGGTTCTATTTTGAAATTGTTAGGATAGATTTCCTGCACATATTCTGTATGTAGCCAATAACATATCTAAAAACATTTTCCAAACAGTATCAACACTTTACAAACAAATCTTTAAGCACCAAGACTTACTATAAAAATATACAAATCCTACTTCAATCTACTGATGTCTTTGTGCACAGCACAATGTTTTTTTTTAATTATTGAATCTTTATAATTTGGCAACTTTGACCATGTTTGCAATCACTCTGCCCTCCATTAACTCAGTGGTAAATCTGTGGGCTTATAATGCAAAAAAACTGTTTTACAATATCCATGGTGGGCATTACACAGATAGCACTTTGTGCTCAACTACAAACACACACACACACAAAGCATTTACCTGACAGTTTTAACAATTTGTTAACCGATTCACAAAGGTTAATGTATGCTACTGATATAAAAAGTGCCTTGAAAAAAAAAAGACAGTTAAAATTTTTATTAGAGAACAAGTATTCAAAAAAAAAAGATCAAATTATTTTATATATAATATGTCACTTATAATATTTTTTGTTTTTTGTAATTTTTAATTCCTTTAGCCATCTTTATCATGAAACAGCTGATGATTTTGAGGTTTTGGCAGAAGCCTTCATCAGCTTTAAATCCTTGTTTATTAACTTATTAACAGTATCAAAAGATACACCTAGCTTCATAATAATAGTATTTTGGATAGGAAGGTTCTCTTACACGATGATAGTCTTCACTTTTCAGATGAATGTATCGCACTGGACCAGCTTGGGGTTGGTTGTGGAGCCAACTGCTGTGCAAGTTTATCCACTTCCATGGTGAACATTCAAGGCTATTTTTATTCAAAAATAAAAATGTTCTGTTCCTTGGCTCTACATTATCTAATACCCTTTCTATATGAATATCCTTCCATAAGAAAGGCTGTGAGACATCCTCCATAGTAATACAATGTCCAATAGCCAGAAATTAACCCGATCGTGAATTAAATATACAAGTGTTAAATAACTGACCCCTTCTACCATAGCTTAAACCTGATTACTACTATGTTGTATCTCAGTTAGACTCATAAGGCCTGGTTCTGGGCAAAAGGCCTTGTTGACACTGGATATAGCAGATAATGTGGTTGACATATTATTACATTCTTCTTTACTTTCAGTCATAAGTTCTTAAATTTATCTCTCTCTCTCTCTTATAAAATGCCTTTAATCCCTGTATATGTTGAAACTTTAAAATGTCAATGCTGAACAATATAAGTATGGGTTGGTGAATTCTACTCAATAAACATAATCAATAGGTAAAGGCATCTTGAAGTAATTTACTTTTAAGGATGGGTACTAGACATTTTTGGATAGAAGTCATCATTCATATAAAGATATAAAGTAGTATAAGCTTTCCTAAAGCTTCTTTTTAATAGGTGTGGATTTTCTGAGAGCAGTGAAGAATTTAAAATGATGTAAATTAGGTATACAAAATGATTAGTTGATTAAAAAATTATCCATTAAAGTTCTGGTTGAAATGTCAAGTTAATAAAACAAGTATAACAATGTTAGAGGTGTAAATTTATGTTTTCCTTAGGATTTGGAATAGCTTAGTGAATAAAGTGTACGTTCTTCCAACATAGATTATTTAAAGAGCTTCACTATATATATATATATATATACGTCCTTCGTTAGTTACTTATAAATAAAAGTAAGTAGTTTATTTTATAGTATTAATACTTATTATGAGCTAGTAATTACAATACAAGTATTATTTTA
>NW_013673350.1:20279-27835 GCF_000517525.1 Limulus polyphemus
AATAGTGCCTCCCTAGCAATGCTCAGTATATGACAATTGCAAATAGTTCAGAACAACAAAGTAAAACCAAGATTAAAATTAAATTTAACTAGAAGTGAAGCAGCTTATGTACCTTATATATATATATATATATATGGACAGATGCATGTGGTTGCTACAGTTGAAATACATGCTATGTTTGTATTCAACAAAAGGATACACACACATTATGAAATTTTACTCAGTATTTTTAAGCTCTAAATGTGACATCAGCTATACCCCAAGCAACCACAAAAACCTATATCATTTTATATAAATTTGATTAAAAAAAAGAAAAACAATTAAAATGATTCCAATATTTTGCACCAAATTACACAGAACAGTGTATCATAGGTAAAAATACACAACTTTTGTATAGGAATATTTTCAATAATTTATGTGTTATACTTTTATATAAAAATTTGTGCATATAACTATAAGCAAAGTTATATTTTCAACCCAAAAAATTAAATTATAGCATCCTATGAACATTTTCGTTACACTTACAAGTTACAGCACTTGTAAAAACAGCAGTACCTTTACTTAAAAGTTAAATATTCACAGTAATGTGAATACAATCCATATAGAAACCCTAGTACACATATATGTTGCTGGCAAAAGTAAACATTGCGAATCCTATAATATAACTAAAACTTTTAAATGATCAGTGCAGTTTATAACTTCATGTGGCAACCTTCTTGCAAATTGTAACATATAAATTATAAGTTAATGAAACAGATCTAGAAAAAAAAAAAAAAAGATTATCAGTACCTACGAATATTATCATTTGTTACGTATCTATTCAGCTTTCATGTTGTTAAAAAGCAATATCATAAACACAGGAGAAAGTAAAATCACAAGAGGTTAACTGACAGCCCCAAAAGGTGAAACTGAAAGGATTCTGTTCTTGCGAGCGCCATATTATTTCTGCAAGTCGACTACTCCATCCTTACAAAATGCCGTCCATTAAAACCCATTGCGGATGACTCCAAAAAAGACAGCTTGATAAAAGTCACAACATAAGTATAACTTATATATGTGCTACGGAAAGTAACATTACAATATTGGAAGGTGCTACCTTATCATAACGAATGTGTTGATGACAACTTCCTAAAAAACAACTTTATTAAATATTGAAATAAACCTACCTTACGCGCTTGATGGTAGCTGGAGCCCTTTTCGTCTGATGCCTCCACCAAATCAGCCCAACTGTATCGGCAAGTCAGCACCAGGAGGGAGACGATCACGTGATCTAGTAAGAACCATCTCTGGCAGGTGAACGCATGGGGATCACTTGTGGGCATCACACTACCTTGTGAAACAGTTTTTGGTTATAATTTAGAAGTCAGTGTTGAAAGAATGTACAGATATGGATTGATTCATGCTCTCGAACAAGAGTGTTTGATATTTTTTGTTTACTTTTTGTACACTTTCTTGTTAATCTTTTTGATGTAGATTCTACCTCATGAGTGAACTAAATGACATATTATGATAATATTGAATATTTTACCGTGTATTACAGAAATGCACTGAACATTTTGAAGTATCTGATTTAATGCTATGTTATTTTAGGTGCTAAGTTGTGCAATAGTGTAAAATGTAATACATGTTGTCATACTATGCTCAACACCTACACCATAAAACATACGGCAGCATCATATTTATGGTCCAGAATCAAATCTGGATCCTCGTAACAAGGAAGAATATATTAACAATACTTTAGTTCCATTTTGCTTATAGTGATGGATTTAATTTTCGGTCTTGCTTTTGTTAATAATAAAAGTTTGATTAGCATGTGGTGTAACATCGATTTGTTTTTTTTGTTAACCACAGCTTTAGTCACATGATGAGCCATGCAACGATCAAGGTAATTGGAAAGCCTTGTTTCAGCACAGAACCATAATAAAATCGACTAATATCAGTATGCATTGGCAACTATGAAGATTACACACGCATAAAAAGCCAAAAATATCAGCAATGGCTTGGAACTATTTGACACGAGCTGCAGTCGCAACGGGCGGAGTGATCAAATAAACGGCAGTCTCCGCTTGGGCTTTTCCTGCTGGGCTGTGTAGCCTTATGCGCATGCACATTGAGTGATTATATTTCCACAAAGCAAAACAAGTCATTAAAACTTAGTACAATTCCATTTGGAAAGTGATATTCACTCCTATTCTGACCGAAGGTCAGGGGCTAAAATAACACGGCATAATGTTTGTTATGGCATTGACCTTTCACCTAGTACTGTTATCTGTGGATCACTATGTGTTACTTCTGTATCTATCTCACTTTATAGCGCTAAAAACCGGGTTTCGATACCCATGGTGGGCACAGCACAAACAGCTCATTGAGTAGCTTTGTGCTTAATAACAAACAACCAAGCTATCTCACTATTTTACCAAGTCCATTTTTTATATATATGTCAAATATTTTTGAGACATTTGAACCTCATGCATCCATAAAATGATCCAACGATCAAAATAACTATTCAATTTTCAAAGGAGTCTTAGAACGAGTAAGTTCCACCGGTTGCTGAAGCAGGTCCGTATAATAAACTGCTTTGTCATGGCTACTTAATCTATGATATATGAAATTTAGGTCTAAATGCTATCTAAGCAAAGAGCATGATCACTATTTTACGAACTTGTCAACATAACATGTATAACAAATGTATATGCATACATGTGTGTGTGCACGTATGTAATCAAGACAATGAAATACGTATTGATGTTTGAACATTGTCAATAACGTAAATCATACAAGCAACATAAGAAAAGTAATATTTTAACGGCTTAAAACATTTTTATTTATAAAGTAATTCTTTACGGTTGTCATTATCATCGTCAGCTTAAACGTTGTTCGAAAATATAGTCCTTTTTTAGTGTGAAAATAGTCATTGCACAACTACTCTTGTGCAGCCTACGAGTCAAAAGATATGTTGTTCAACATGATTTTTAGTAGAATATGTTTTCCATAAAAATGGTGCTACAATCATATATATATATAGAGAGAGAGAGAGAGAGAGAGAAACCATATTGCTGGCTATGCTAAGTTACAACCCCCTTCCAGTCAACGTTTAAACAGAAATAAACGCTTTCTTTACTGACTTTAGATTCACGCTCAAACCTAAGTTTTACAACGTGGGAAAATTTATATGAACAAAATGAAAGTGTTTTGGCACATCGTGAGAATCATATCTCGACTAAAGTTATGCTAAAATGTGTCAGTAGAACATAGTGCAGAGAGTAAACTAAAATTGTAAAAAGTACATGTAAATAAGTCAATTGACAATATAAGACAGATATACGTATTAAAATCAGAATTTAGAAAAAATAATATGGCTGTTTTTCTGTAATTTAGGCTATAAAACTTTCAAAAGTGCCGATTATAAACATTTACCCCATTGCATCGAGTAATCAGTTTCAGATATAATGAATGTTTATATGAGAAATCAACATGTCTAAGAATCCATATCGTCGTTGCCTACTTGCTGATCGAAAGACAAACTGATTTCCAAAAAGAAAAGGTCAGCAATATATTAACTAATTTCAAGAACATTTTTAAAACTATAGGAATTAAGAAGCTTCAAGTTTTTAAGATGGTTGCGTTTATCTAAATTTAGCAAATAAATTCACTATAATATAGTGAATGGAATATATATATATGCTGAAAGCACATCGTCAGCTTTTGAATTTGCATTTAACGAATGAATGGTAAATTGTATCTAAGAAAGACTTTCATATAATCTTCACTATTACTTATAAAGCCTACATCGTTCACTTTAGTGTTTCAATGATATCTTTACTGACTCCACCCGCACAATGTCGAGGCTTTAGACAACGTAAGGAATAAAACACATGAACATTCTAATGACGAGAAAATCACGTTCGAAACAGGAATCATGCCGCCTATTGTTAATTTATACTGCTACTAAGTTGAAACTGAATATGAAATATCAGCTTATCTGTGATATCAGTAATATTAATAATGCAAAAAGAAAGTTTTGGCCAGGCTTAGGTTAGATTTTCACCAAAAACATGTAAAATATTTTTGACCGAAAACCAATGATGATCCGTGTTTATTTATATACACTGTAGTATGTATGGTTGTTCTCTGATAACGTGTGTTTTCTCTCACCTTTGATAACTTGCATGTCATTCACAGCTATTTGTACTAGTTCTGGACTTTTTTTTTTACTATTAAAATTTTTTATTAAGCATACTTTCACACATCTAAAATTTCTGTTACGAACACACTTTTAGGCTCATATATATATATATATATACCAGTGATTGTCTTTTGACCAAATATACTTCATAATGTTTTAAGTGTGAGACGAATATTGAATTATTTCAGTTATACAGTTGAAAATATTATGAGTTACAAGAGAACCTGCGTGAAAGTTTAATATGGTTCATCCTTTTGGAAGAGGCTGTCAGTTAAAAATTTCAGTTCGTTGTTGTAAAGACTTGTGGTTTTGAACAGCATTCGAAAGAAAAGTATTTTCAAAAAAATAAGCGTCAATGCCGTCCCTTTTGGTTAGCCTTCACAGACA
Organism: Limulus polyphemus; assembly: GCF_000517525.1. NCBI lineage: Eukaryota > Metazoa > Arthropoda > Merostomata > Xiphosura > Limulidae > Limulus > Limulus polyphemus. The sequence goes on from NW_013673350.1 coordinate 24,853, forward strand.
TTTTGTAAACCACGCTATGTTTTTTTTCTATATGTTACTCTCTGCTCAACTTGAGTTATTAAAGTACTGAACTCTGTTTAGTAAGGTGACGAAATTTGTAAGCCAAATCCAGGGACACTCGTAATAGTATACAGATTTGTATCATATAATCGCCATAATACCAGATGCAAGCAACATTTAGGCTTCTTTGACAATGCCATTTTCATTTGTTAACAATTAAGTGTAATACCAAATGTATCTCATTTCTTTATAGTACGCCATCATGTTCTTAAAATAAAAATAACATGACATATTCAAGGTCGTAACTATCGCGACTGCATCAGTGTCGTCACACGACGATGCTATATACGTCTATATCTACGCTAATAATCATCATCATAAAACATGTTGTGTACTTATTTCTAATCTATTTCTGCTGCAGATTTCATAATATAAGAAATGTAATGCAAGAGTATTTCGGGAAGATTTTTTTCGAACCAGGACCACTTTCGGGAATATTTTTTAGAGGGATTGTACCCGGAAATCTGGGACGTATGGCCACCCTACTGTTTAGTCAATAAACAATTCATACCAGGAAAACCTACTCGATAAGTCAAATGCACGTCTGATACTGCACTGAGTGATCGGTCTGTTTTGTACAGGTATGTCTGTGCGCAGAATATAGTTGACGCCAACAAGGTACGTGTACATAACTGCAGTCCAAAAGCATTTTGGCATGACATTTGATGAGATAACTCGTGTTTTAAAGACATCCTTCATATATTTTCTTTAATACTTTATTTTAATTTATTCAGTTCAAATTTATCTCACTTAAAATAACGGCCAACGAGTTTTTTTTTTATGGAAATATAAAGAAGAAGAATGGTTATTCTTATGACCATTGGCAACCTGATGCACGAGGAACGACAGAAATTTTAATTTCTTGAATGACACAAGACAAAAAACGTCAAGAACTGAAACATTATGATATTGATATAAGTCTACTTTTTTATTATTCCAAGTAAGCTTTCTAATAAAAGCATCATTATAATTGTAAACCAAATAGGCAACATTTATTTCGAAAGACAAACAAATATATATATCCAGTGCATGAATTAATTTTATTGTGGCGTCCAGACTCTAAAGACTTACAAGAGCTTTTTGATATCACTACGATGTTCTGAAATGATATTTTCACATCAACTTATGAATTTCTGTAAAACATTTCTTATATCTTTTGTCTTTCTTTATGTGATAAACCAAACAAAGAAAACTATACATTTTATTCCAACAATGATTGTTCTGTACCTAAATGAATTGAGCATATTGCCTTACCCATGGGCGTACGAGGAGATAGGAGGAGGGGGAAGCAGCCCTCCTAGCTTGCAATACCTACGACCATTAGGGCAAATTTTCAGTTTTCATTCGGACAAAATTAGAAGCAGAAAATACGACTATTCAGGCGAATTTACCTTCATTCGGGATAAACTGGAGGCAGAAGTTTTTACTTATAACCTCATTCAGGCATACATTGTACAGCCCCCCCCCCCTCTGAAAAATCACCCATACCTAAAAGTTCAAGTTCGAAATGAATGCATTCAATAACAATAGGAGGTACACCGTTGTTTCTGAGATATCTAGCTACCTTTGAGTATTGCATTAGCTAATATACATTTGGAAATTTTTAATAAACAATTAGAAACATAAATATATCATACCGAAACACATACCCCCCTACACACACACAAATTCTACGAAAAAATATTGAAACTTTGCAACTGATCAAAGCTTAAGAAGATTAAAAACAATATTTAATTAGTCAGTTCGACTCTCTAATATATTTCTTCTCATTTCTACTTTCATTTTTCACTTTCCCGCAGATTCATTAAGAACTTTTTTTTTGCCCCGAGTGACACTGCGGAAAGTCTCGAGACTTAAAACCAGGTTTCTATACTTGTGGTTGGTACAGAACAGATGACCCAATGTGTAACTTTGCGCTTAACAACAAACATAATCAAGTAAAACTCTTTACGTACAACTTTAAAAAAAGTTATTTCATTACTTCGTTCAGAATATGTTTATTCGCACCAGACCAACGCCAATTTGTTACAAACATGATGTTTTTTAGTTTGGAAAAATGAACAGAAAAATTTGGATGATCTCATAGGTAGCAACTTAGAAATGTCAAAACATTAACAACAATCAGTGGCTGCTAATAACGTAAAGACATTTTATGCTTAACTTGAAGCAAAACCGAAAGCAATATCGTAAACAGAAGGAATGAGGATGCATTTTATGCTTATACAGAAAAAGCGAAAACAACGTCTTCACCAAATATAACATCAAGCAATTCATGTTTGAATTAAGGTGATACTGAAAACAGTAGCATCACCTAATCCGCCAGGGAACGATATAAACATATTTTTTCATAATTCTAATATTGTGAGTAAACAAATACATTAAGTTACAGTTGTTGTTTTTAATAGTCATTGGGAAACAATGAAGGAAAAATAATTGTTCCTTTATACCGAATTTTGTGTAAAACTAAACAAGGGTTATCTGCACATGAACGTTACTAACTTTGAATTTACAGAATAGGGGGAGGTAGCTAGTCAACAACACTCACCGCCAACTCTTAGAATACCCTTATATGACAAAATAGTAGGATTGATTGTCATTGTTGTAGCTCACCCACGGCCTCAAAAGAAGAAGCGCGTTTTTGCGGCAACGAGGCACGAACCATGTGCGTTCGTATTCACAGCAAGTGCACACTAACAAGTGAACCACGCACAACTCACTGAAATACGAATACAAGGTGTACTTATCGCTGATCCATCGAAGGATTATCTCCCCCCCCCCCAGTGACATAGCGGTATGTCTGCGGACTTACAACGCTATAAACAGGGTTTTGATACCCATGGTGGGCAGAACACAGTTAGCCCATTGTGTAGCTTTGTGCTTAACTATAAACAAACAAATATATATATAATATACGAAATGACGT
>NW_013673350.1:28661-33215 GCF_000517525.1 Limulus polyphemus
AAGAAAAAGAAAGTAAAAAAAGCCCGCAAATAGCCATTTAACTTACACCTACGAAATGTTTTTAAAAATATTCAAACAAATTAAATAGCTTATTAAGATAAGTAAAAAATTAATATTATGATAACAAAATATCGGAAAATAATACTAACATTAAGAAAATTTGGAAAATAATAAATTTAGCAATTAATAAATTAGCTGCACCAATAAAAAAAATAATCAAATTAACTAAGAGGGAAAAATGGGAATGAAATTAACTTGGTAGATAATTCAAAACATGGAGCAAATATATTCGGAGAATATTTTACAACAGTAGGTAAAGAAAAGTAGATGGCAGAAAAAATAGGTAAGAGGGTAGGGATGGATGAGGAGGGGCTGGAGGGGGTTAGAGATAGCCTGTTATTGAATTGATGTATGGTAACAGACAACGATGTACAGTGGACCATAAATGAACTGAGGGGGAGCTCAGGTTCATGATAACATCGAGAGTATAATTAAACCCATGAAACATATACAGAACTTAAGCATAAATAATGGAGTATACCCTGATATATTAAAAACGTCTGTTATTACCCCAATATACAAAAGTGGCGATCCAAAACTACTGTCCAACTATAGGCCAATTTCAATATTGTAAAATCTTGCTAAAGCCTCGGAGAAAATTGTTTAAAAAAATTAGTAGAATTTATGGAAAATAATATAAAATTATCAAGTAATCATTATGGATTTCGGAAGGGTTTAGATACTCAAGATGCAATATCGGAAGTAACTACATACATTACTGACCAGCTGGACAAGTGTAGGAAGCCGTCGGCCGTGTTCCTGGGCCTAGCCAAAGCCTTCGATACGATGTTGCACTCTAAATTGATATTAAGTTGTGCTAGATTAGTTAAAAAGCTATCCGCAGAGTAGACCTCACATGGTTAAAGTAAACGGTATTGTTAGCAATCAGTTTACTTCAGAATATTCAATCCTTCAGGATACAGTTTTTGTTTTGTTTTATTGCGATTTATGGGGGCGTCATCAGCAGATGATATGCCCCCAATTTCACCGATCTGATCTATTTGAACTAGATACATTCGTCACTCTGCCATTTAGCATTAAGGAGAAGTTAGTAGTTACATATACATACATACATTTTTTTTCCAAATTTTTTATTATTATTATTATTTTTTATTATTATACTTTTTTGTTGTTGTTGTAGTTAATTGTGTTACACTAAAAATTCGGTGGGTGGTGATGACTAGCTGCCTTCCCTCTAGTCTTACACTGCTAAATTAGGGACGGCTAGCGCAGATAGCCCTCGTGTAGCTTTGCGCGAAATTCAAAACAAACAAACAAACTTACCAAATAATGGGATTTCACCGACGGTTTTATAATGCACTCACACCCCCAAAGTGCTGAGCGTGATTTCTTTTTAAATTTAATTTTGGCGGTAACATGAATGTGAAGCTCGGATCCACAGTCCTGTACATCAAATATTGGGTCGCCCTCGGCTCAGTTAGATAGGAATTTTTCATGGTATCATTTGAATGTTTATAATAGGCTAATCGAATAATTTTTTCTTTAATATTTAGCTTTAATATTTCCAATTAAAAACAATTATTTTGTTCAATTAAATTTTAAGCTCGAAACAAACTTTCATATACATTTCAACAGACTTGTTTTATTCAAATAACGTTGTGAAAAATGTACTTTGAAATCATAATATCTTAAAACTGGATATGAAGAGATGGCACTTAAGCTTCATAATCTTTAACCTTGGTTTAACTATAAATATCATAGGAAATGCTATATAACAATCCCATCGAGACACGAGACCTACATATGTTCAGTCTATCACTTTTGCAGCTGAACTGTCTAGAAGGCAAAAAAATCCGCCATCGTTAGGTTAACTGTTTATAAAACCCCTTTTAAATTATTATTATTATAAATTGAACTGCATTTTTATTATATTTAAGCTGTAAGGTACTTTTATTACAAATTGCAAAATATTTTCATCCAATTTTTAATTGAATACATATAATATTTAATAGGTTTCTATTCTAATATTCATTACTTTAGTTTTTAACTGAAATATTTCTAATCATAACGTTTTCTTTCAAATATTAGTATTTTAAACTCTAAGCAAATCATCTTTTAAAGAATGCGACATTTCAATAATCAAGTTCTCAATATAATTCACATTGAGGACATATAATGCTATAACAGTCCCAAATTTGGATCCTATGGTTGAGGATGCATTGATGGCTTACACATTTAACATGCAGGGCCTTGATGCAAAAGTGCCATTATATGTACCTCCACCTTCAGGAAGACAACTACATCCCAAAGCTACAAAAAAACTTTCCCAGAGCTTACGTCGTCTAAAGGGTTCACTGAATTTCAGGAAGGTGTTTTAGTTAGAACTGAGGTATAGTAATCAACCAGCAACAATGAAAACCTTGCTGAATACAACCCATCCCCACTAGCAGGGTGATTACCTATGGTAGGCCAGCTGACCAAGTACTACCACCAGCTTTAGCACCAATATTGTCAGGTGAATGAGGGGTCCTCCTCTTCAACAGTGGTTAAGCCACCACTGCCAATGAGGCACTGCAAAATACCACAATGGCAGCTGAAAGTTGACCTATCAACAACTCAGAGGCTTGAGCTTTGTATAACTGAGAAGATGACTTTCTGTTGTGAAGGCACATTCCACCCTTCCAACAAGAGGAAGAAGTCTGCAAGCTGTGCACAGAACTGAAGAAAAAAGCCTTGGCGTAAGACATAACGTGCCACTACCACAACTAGTCGAAAGCTGTTTTGGAAGGTCTGTAGATAGAGTTTAGGTAAGGGGAATTTGACTTCGTGCCTGCCATTGGATAAGTAATATATATTTTGTTTGTATATATATATATCTATATATATATATATGCGTGTGTGTGTTATTCTATATAACTTAAAGGGATATATATATATATATGTGTGTGTGTGCTTATGTTTTGTATATATTGGAATTTGGTTTTGTATTCTAATTCACCCTAGTGTCTATGTTCAAAGGGTCTGATTTCGTGTTTTAATGTATGTTTTTAGTTAAAGGGTTTGTTCTTTATTTTGTAAAATATTGTTTTTGAGTATTTCATTGTTTTGACATTCGTTTGATCTATATTAAATATTTTATCGTGATGTAACTATTACTATGTTTGAGTTATTTGATATTTAAGTTGTTATGTGAAATCCCGAATTGTATGAACATAATCTTTGTTAAAGCGTTTTAATTATGCATAACTTATCATCATTAAAGGGCTTAAGTTACATTATTACATTGAATAGTAAAATTTAGTTTTTTATGTTATAGAGCTGACTTGTAATTATGATCTTTGTTAAAGGACAGTCTCATAATGTGAATTTTGAATAGTATAATTTTTTAAAGGTTCTTTTTGTATGATGTAACCTACTATTGTATATCTTTTTTAAGGAGTTGTGTTATACGTAAGGCGTGTAAATGTTTACTGTACTGCTTGGCCAACGAACGTGTATAGATTTTGTTAGTTTTAAACTCAACTGCTGGCTTAAGAGCAAGCCTGAAGTAAAAATGTGGCATATAAACATACCATGCGTTTTCTACCTTCCTGCTTTAATGTAGTATCATTCAAAACTAATCAGTTATTCTAGTATTTACAGTTTGCACAAAAACTGTAGTCAACAAAATTGTTAAACTTCTTTCATTCTAACTGCCTTTTTTTGTTTGTCATTCTCTTGAGGCAACATAGGCTCTGCTCATGAAAGGTATGTCTGTAATGCTGCACATTGTGCTATGATGTCGACAGTTGTGTCCTCCAATGGTAGGTTAGGTAATACCCCGAGGTTACAATCTATTGGAATGATAATGATCAGTCATATGGGTAGCACCAGTTGCTCTGGGTAAGTCTAATGTTAACTATGATTTAACATTAGATTTGAACACTTAGATGATCTCGGCCAAGCAAGTCTAATAGAAGTTATCCTTACTTCGGTAAATGCGACTGTCCATCGTTAACCAAGCAACTACAAACACAGAAACTGTGTAAATAATAAAGATTATTCATTTGTTTTTTACGTTTTGTCCAGTTTCTTTATTTCATTCTCGTTATTCTGAGAAATTCAGTACTATTCTATAGTACATATCTTAAGGAATCTTCAATTATTCACTGTACCTATCCCATCGCTCTTAGAAGAATCAGTTTCACCTGGAAATATCATACTGTTATATTATCATTCTATATTAATAAAACAATCACTTTAATCAACATTTCATACTGTTGCTTATGTTTTTTGTTTAGTACTGTTAACCGAAATATAAATCTCACAATCTCTTGAAACGGTAATCAGAACTTTAACTCCGTTATATTTGAAGTATATATATCACAAAAAAACAATATATAAAACTTTCATAGATACCTGGTATTTAGCCAGCTATCTTGAAATATTCAACCTAAAGCACTCTCAACTGATCGGGGTCAAACAATCTTCCAATGTTTTACGATATTTTAAAACTTTCATAGATACCTGGTATTTAGCCAGCTATCTTGAAAT
>NW_013673350.1:33345-34940 GCF_000517525.1 Limulus polyphemus
ACTCTTTTTAAGTTATTATTATCAGCAGTAATATAGTGAACTGTTCTTTCATTACATTTAATACTGAAGCAATTTGTATTTCAGTTCATAAACTACTTTTATTTCGAATAATTCATCCCATTGTCCATCGAGTAAAAACAGTTTACAAGAATGAATTTTATAATGAAACATACGCTCCCTTATTAATGATATACCAAAATCTGAAAAATACTCTCACACTTTGGTAGAACTGGTATTCATGAAAAGACATATGAAATGTCAACAGTAATCCGCTTCATGAATGAGTAATGAAACGAAAATAGAGGTTGGCATTAGATCGAATCCTTTCGCTCATCTAACTGAATATACTGGATGTGCATAGTTGTCTAGCTCACAAAATATATTCCAGTTATAATATTTTCTTTGTTTAAGTAAATCTTAAACTTTAAACATATCTTCTTATACCGAATGTTTAATCCAAATGACAACGTGAAAGTATGATTTTGAATTTTCGCCCGCCATGGCCAGGTGGTTAGAGCGCTCGACTCGCAATCTGAGGGTCGCGAGTTCTAATCCCCGTCCCACCAAACATGCTCGCCCTTTCAGCCGTGGGCGCGATATAATGTGACGGTCAATCCTACTATTCGTTGGTGAAAGAGTAGCCCAAGAGTTGGCGGTGGGTGGTGATGACTAGCTGCCTTCCCTCTAGTCTTACACTGCTGAATTAGGGACGGCTAGCGCAGATAGCCCTCGTGTAGCTTCGCGCGAAATTTAAAACAAACAAACAAACTTTTGAATTTTCATTCTACACCGAAAACATAACCACCTTACTCAAGATTTAGTCCTTCCGTTCATGTACAGTTTTAAGCGAATTACTTCGAAATACAAAAGAAATCTCGTCATCTGAAACCTTTATTAGTCTCTTCTTAAATTATTATTATTAATTATTTATTTAACTGTATTTTTATTAAACTTGAAAATGTAAGGCATTTTTATTCAAACATATTTTCAACCATTTCCAAATTCAACACAAATGATTTTAAAAAGAAGGAAGAATTGTTTTCGTTTTATATTAAGTAACGACTATATCTAAGATATTCCTGGGGAATCATCTCTTTTGAATGATACACTGAAAGCAGAATAATAATTGTAAAATAAAAGAACCTTTGAATAATTCATCAATAAATCCGTGTCAAGAATAAACATTCACAAAAAAAGTTCGACTTTAGATCAGGTTGCTCACTTACTACCAATTGCGCTATCTTGTCTCTGTAAAGATTTATAATCTAAGAATTGTCTTTCAATAAATTAACTGATTTCAAACTGTAAGCAAATGTCTTGTTGTAGAATGCAACATCTTTATATAATGGACATAGTGTGTATCTATGTATATGACAGAAATAATAAATACAATGTGGCGCCATCTATTGAGTGGTATCTCAAACAAAAACCATAAAAAATGTTCACACTTTGGGTATTCAAGATTCAGACAATTCGAAAAATAACTATGGTATTTGCAACAACAATTTCTTTATCACAGAACACAATTTTAAATATAAGTACTATCCTCACAACAAGAACATGACTATCACTAGGACTGTCTGTGAGGATTTGAT
>NW_013673351.1:0-1810 GCF_000517525.1 Limulus polyphemus
ACACAGATTCTCTCTTCTTCTGGGCCTCTCAGTGGCACAGCGGTATGTCTGCGGACTTACTATGCTAGAAACCGGGTTTCGATACCCGTGGTGGGCTGAGCACAGATAGCCCATTGAATAGCTTTGTGCTTAACTTCAAACAAACAAACCAATCATCTTAGCTCATTGTGTAACTTTGTGCTTAACTTCAAACAAACAAACAAATATTCTTAGTTCATTGTGTAACTTTGTGCTTAACTTCAAACAAACAAACAAACCTATCTACTTTCTAAGAACAGAAAGTAATATTTCAGGAAATAGATCTCAAGATAGAAATATTCCTGACACAAATCTCCTTTCCTACATCGGATCACTTTCACATATTCTGATAAATCTGATAATAGTTAACGGAATCTTTAACTTCTCCCTCTTCCTTTCTTCTAAAAACAAAGGAAGTTGAAACGTTATCAGATTCCAAGTTTACAAGAAACGTAACAACACAATACATTCCCACCCTTCCTGACTGCCGAGGAAGGATGAGATAAGTTACTTCCTCGTCACTGATTCGAGTATTGAAATATACACTGCTGGGTCCGAAAGACTTGTGTTCAGACAGAACGATGAAACGTCTAGGTTTTACCGCCTGTCTTGCTGCTTTGTGCATCGCGATTAGCCAGGTCAGTACATATATTAACGTGTTTCTGATGTAAACTATATATAAGAGAACAACAAGTAATTCTAATACGTAAGTTTATATTAGTTTCTTAACAACATTTATGTACATTGTATATAGATTTATTAGGTTGTTGAATGTTGATTTATATACTAAAACCTGTGTACTTGAGAAACGTCTTAACCGTTTTCAAAATATTTTCCTTACTGTACAGTATGTAACTCTTAAAATAATGTATTTACAATCAGTATGTAAACTGAAACGAAGCTATATAGAAACTTCACTAATGTTATAGTTTAAAAGAAATCCTAAGACAAAATGTGGACCAGAGCACGTTAAGTAATTTAAATAATAATAAGTTATTTTTAACAACGAAACTAAACAATAAACATCAGTATTAACAGTGAAAAAACAACATGTGACAATGTTTACAAGAAAACAAAAATATAATCAATATTAACAATGAAACTAAGCGACAAACATCAGTATTAGCAGTGAAACTAAACGATAAACATCAGTATTAACAGTGAAACTAAACGATAAACATCAGTATTAGCAGTGAATGAAAACGATAAACATCAGTATTAACAGTGAATGAAAACGATAATCAGTATTAACAGTGAAAGAAAACGATAAACATCAGTATTAGCAGTGAATGAAAACGATAAACATCAGTATTAGCAGTGAATGAAAACGATAAACATCAGTATTAACAGTGAATGAAAACGATAAACATCAGTATTAACAGTGAATGAAAACGATAAACATCAGTATTAGCAGTGAAAGAAAACGATAAACATCAGTATTAGCAGTGAAAGAAAACGATAAACATCAGTATTAGCAGTGAAAGAAAACAATAAACATCAGTATTAGCAGTGAAAGAAAACGATAAACATCAGTATTAGCAGTGAAAGAAAACAATAAACATCAGTATTAACAGTGAAATAAAACAATATAATCAATATTAACAACAGTCGTGAAGTTTAAGATTAAAACTAACAATTTTAATGTTACTGTTCAACTATAATGTCTATCATAAGTTATAACGTGTCTCATAAATAAGTCCATAAAATTCATTGAACAAATATATATTTGCCTTTTCAGTTAAGACAACAATCTTGTTCTACTGCTGGCAGGGAAACAAAATTTTTAAAACAC
>NW_013673351.1:2810-4123 GCF_000517525.1 Limulus polyphemus
ATTGAATTTATACCACTTGGTGGTTGTTAATTCACATTGAATTTATACCACTTGGTGGTTGTTAATTCACATTGAATTTATACCACTTGGTGGTTGTTAATTCACATTGAATTTATACCACTTGGTGGTTGTTAATTCACATTGAATTTACACCTCTTGGTGGTTTTTAATACACATTGAATTTATACCACTTGGTGGTTCTTAACACATCTTTAACAAATATTGCTTGTTAAATATTAATATTTTAGTAAATACTCCCCGTTCGATGTCCTGTTAACAGACACTTGTTTTATGAAAAGTATTTTATTTTCGATTTTCAAAACGATGATAAATGAAGTACGGAGATCACAATTGTCATGTTTCATTTGTTTGACGAAATTAGAGAATCACAAATGACTTGTGGCTGTAACCACTTATTTGGTAAACGGAAATGATAAACATCATACTTCAGTATTCTACATTTACTGATAGTGAAGATTTTCATAAACCCGGTCAGAAATGTAATTCTTTAAATGTAGGACAAATAACCTTCTTTCCAATTATTGGAGTTCCATATAAATATATATCTTACTGTAATGTACGTAGTGTGTATGTATGTATGTAGCCAAAACTCCCGCGCTACCTATTGACTGGCACCACAACAAAAATCCATAAAAAATCTCACACCTTGGGTATTCAGGATTCAGACAAACGGAACCACTTTTAACTTATAAAAACATTACAGTTTGTATTGTATCAAATTCCTCGAGACTTGGGTTAAAACACAGTAAAAAAAATATTGTAATACATTTAAAAACTTTATTCGTCATTTTCAAATCCTGACTGAAGACAACTGTTTAATTATTTGTTCAATATGGGTTATTTTGTAACTACAGATAATGAAGTGTTTGGTTCGCGAAGATTTTTGTTTCGGGTTCTTAAAAAGGTACAAGTTATGAAATTTAATTTCAATTCTTACTTTAGGGCGTTAGTCCACCATTCATCAAACAAACCAAGTTCAGTACCTGTCCATTAGGATGGTCAAGCTGTAGATATGGTTCCGACTGTCCATCTCCTGGATGCTGTGCTACCATTGATCCTGGGCTCCTGAAGTTGAAGTGTTGTGTACCAGGGAACTACCTGACCGTATTCCAAGCCAAAGGTCGTTGTCCGAGTGCTCCGATACAGCGTAAGTATATCAATAAACTATTATACGATGATTGAGAAATATTGAGTAAATTTCTGAAGAAGTTCTGTAGATCAAGACACACGAGAGTGTGGCCAAAACGACCTGCAGGGCACACTGTGTGTTTGTTTTTGAATTTCGCGCAAAG
>NW_013673351.1:5007-10544 GCF_000517525.1 Limulus polyphemus
AAGTTTGGTAAAAAGTTTGGTTTAAATATAAGCGACATAGGCGAAGTTAGGTCTTAAGTTTGGTTTAAATATAAGCGACATAGGCGAAGTTAGGTCTTAAGTTTGGTTTAAATATAAGCGACATAGGCTAAGTTAGGTCTTAAGTTTGGTTTAAATATAAGCGACATAGGCGAAGTTAGGTCTTAAGTTTGGTTTAAATATAAGCGACATAGGCTAAGTTAGGTCTTAAGTTTGGCTTAAATATAAGCGACATAGGCTAAGTTAGGTCTTAAGTTTGGCTTAAATATAAGCGACATAGGCTAAGTTAGGTCTTAAGTTTGGCTTAAATATAAGCAACATAGGCTAAGTTATTAAACGAAAACCGGTCAAACTTGACCAAAATATTTGTGTATACCGATGTGGATTTTTAACCGATTCTCTTGATTTTCGTTAAAAAAATGTTTGTGATCTAAATTATCAATGACATGACATAGATCTAATAAAAAAAACATCTTGGGTGTTAAAATAAGGTGTGGCCAAAAATTTATTGAGCGTGCGACTTAAAGGAATGAAATCAAAATTGGCGGCCAAACTGGTTTTATTTATTGCTTATTTGTAATTAAGCACGAAGCTACACAAAGGGCTATCTGTGCTCTGCAAACCACGGGTATCGAAATCTGAATTCTAGCGTTGCAAGTTCGCAGACTTACCGCTGTGCCACTGGGGATGCCAAACTAGTAGCTACACTTAGAGATTTGTAAACATTTTACAGTAAATATTCATTCATTAGTTAGCCAAGCCGCGTTTTTGTTCAACTTCGGGAATGATGTTGAGTAAAACAAAATACACGGCTCAGCTAACTAACCAATGAATATTTGCTGTAAAATTATTATCAATGCTACAAGTGTAGATACCAATTTTGATTTCATTCCTTTAAGTCGTACACTCAATCCTTTTTTTGGCTGCACCTTTCTTTACGAGTAAGGTGTTTTAGATTAGATATCACGCCTTTTGCAAAGAATATAAAGAAACTCAATTAAAATTGGAGATGTTATATCTCGGGTATTTCTTAATGGATTGCCTTGAAATTTGGTATGTGAAGTAAGAGTCCAGTAGAGCACAACCATTGAAAATATATGTTAGTTTGGATTACCACAGTCCGAGATACAGAACTATCATTCCTGTTAATAACACAAACTGTGTCCTGCAGGTTGTTTTGGCAGCACGACACACTACTTATGTCTTGTTAACGTGTTTATTATGCGAATAGTTGATTTTACCGAAATTACAAAACAATGCATATATTATATATACACGACACAGATATACCAGGACAAACTCGGTTAATGTAATTCTAAACATTTTACTTTCTTGTTGAACTCTTCATTAACGACTAGTATTATTCCAAACTGATGAATATATCGTGATTTCAAATGTTCTATTTGGAGTTTATGGCAAAGCTACTAAGGCTATCTGTCGCCGTCCATAATTTTAAACTACTGGGAGGGGAGCTCATACTACCTACGATATAAAATAGACTCTCACTCTTATAACGCATCCGAAATTTTAAATTCGGGGAACAGTTTGCGGTATGACACAGATTCGAACCCAACTCGCCAGTTCAAGAATCAAAGTTCTATCGGAGGGCCAGCTTGCACCCATTTCACATGATAATCTGTGGAGGGATTTAGTATTACAATACTCCCCAATATTCTCAAGTACTTTAGTAAGTGGGTCCATTAAAAATTCGATTAAAAGCATAAAAAAAAGACGTGGATCTGAAACAACAACAAGAACACTAAAATAGATGTCAATGATAAGCTCGAGGATACGAAAACTACTTCGAAGTTTTGCTTATCAAGACTTTGAACGAAAATAAAATCTCAAAACTCATTTTGAATAGACACAATATCACAATGTTACTTCGAGCTAAGTATGCCTAGTTTTAGCGTTGACAACAACACAAGTTATAACCGATCTTTAAATTTTAACAAGTCAGCGTTGTTAAAATAATCGATACCTGCAGTTATCTTGATGTTAATATCATTAACTTTACAGAATTAACAAGTATGCCATTTGACACTTTATGTCTTTCGTTTCTTTTCTCAGAATCAAGATGTCCAAATAATCAGTTTCAACAGCATGGTGGGAGACAAGTGGTCTGTCCATACATCCAGGTCCGGGACCTATGTAGAAATGATGAACAGTGTAACCCTATCAACAGTAAGCATCGTTACAGGGTTTGCTGTCCGTACTATACATCAACCGGCTGTTACAAAGGTCGTCGGTGTGAGGCCATAGTTTAAAGACATCAATCACAGTTAACTGTTCGGCCATGAAAATGAAGTATTATGTTTATAAAGTACTTTCTCTCTATCTGTATTACCCGATTTATCATACAATAAAAGGTGATAATCATTATATTGGAATTAATTTCTTGCACACACACGAAGCTCTCATATTGAAAAAGTTTAAAGTTAGTGTAAACTACCAAGATGGGCCTAACAAGAAAACCTGGTGCAAACCGGTTTAATGTCCGAAATAATAACTTCACAATCACTATGCGGTGAATTTTAAGATTTTTTCAGTTCAATAGTTTTATGATCGACATTTCGTTTTGCGTAATGATTGAAAAATAGAGCAACCTTTATGAAGAAACCCGAAAACGAGAACTCCATAACTTGTTGTGTACCAAGTAATTAATTAAAACAACCACGAATTGATAACCCATTTGTCCACATTACAGGTTTTTTCAAGTAATTAATTAAAACAACCACGAATTGATAACCCATTTGTCCACATTACAGGTTTTTTCAAGTAATTAATTAAAACAACCACGAATTGATAACCCATTTGTCCACATTACAGGTTTTTTCAAGTAATTAATTAAAACAACCACGAATTGATAACCCACTTCTTCACATTACAGGTTTTTTTCAAGTAATTAATTAAAACAACCACGAATTGATAACCCACTTCTTCACATTATAGGTTATTCAAGTAATTAAAACAACCACGAACTGATAACCCACTTGTCCACATTATAGGTTTTTTTTTTTTTTTATATATATACAAAGTAATAAAAACCACAATTAATTATAGCTTTGTTTATAACGAGTAACACTTTGTACATAATTCATGATTATCTTATTTTAAAGAAACAGTGTAATCACAGCCAGAGGGTTTTTTTATGTGCTGAATATCATGTATGTAAAAGTTATTCCAGCTCAAATTTAACCGTTTATCAACAATTTGCTTTTGGTACAGATAAACCACAACTAGTAGAGCTCTGTGACCGAAGAGTATCCAGAGCTGTAAAAGCTCTGTGACCGACGAGTATCCAGAGCTATAAAAGCTCTGTGACCGACGAGTATCCAGAGCTATAAAAGCTCTGTGACCGAAGAGTATCCAGAGCTATAAAAGCTCTGTGACCGAAGAGTATCCAGAGCTATAAAAGCTCTGTGACCGAAGAGTATCCAGAGCTATAAAAGCTCTGTGACCGAAGAGTATCCAGAGCTATAAAAGCTCTGTGACCGAAGAGTATCCACAAACTCAATTTAAACTATCTAGAAAGCAACACACGTAGAATTAAGGTATTTATGTTGTTGATCAAAACGAAGTTTTCTCGGATCAATAGAAAATATTTGTTTTCTTTTGAAGGTTAAGTATTTACTTTGCATATAAAGCCATCTTTAGGGAAATGGAAAACCAGATGAACAACGTAATTACAGTTAATTTAGAATGATTTAAAAAAATATAAGGTTCAAAAGCGATGATGCTGCCATCTACAAATGATATTTGAAGTTAACCTAAATCTTTATATTTTCGTTTGATAATATATCGCAACGCCAGGTTTTAACGGCCATCAAATTTACATTGTACTTTCAAATATTAAGGTCGTGTGCAAAGAGCAAGAGATATGATGAAGAAAGAGTTACGGTTTACATTTTTATATTCGTGTTGTAAATAAAAAAAAAAAAAATATTTCACGTTAGATCTTTTATATGGTTGGATGTTTTTCTACGTGTAAAATTTTTTGGATCAGATATTACTACTTTGTTTGGATTATTAGTTTAAACCTAATTAAAAATATAATTCCGTCGCACCTGTCGAGTTAAGGTATCAACAGAAACGTTGCCGTTTCACAACAACGCCATTTCCTCATTTCAAACTTTTATAACTAGCTAGCCCGTTGGACATCAAACCAGAGTGATTTATATAGTTTTCACAATTTTTATTTACTTATTGGCAGACATGTCTGGTTAACCACAGACGCATAACAAAGATTTGATTATTAATGTAAGCATCTTCTATAGATGGTCCTCAATTATATTGGAAAATACTGTTGACTAGATTCGTCACAGTAGTTTATAATGACGTAGTAAATTTTAAAGCCTTGTACCATCTAATACGGCCCAGTCTTCTGAAACTGAGATAATAAATGAAGCCTAGAAACTTAATCATAGTAATTGTTAGGGTTAACTTAATTATAGTAAGTGTTAGGGTTAACTTAATTATAGTAAGTGTTAGGGTTAACTTAATCTTTCAATATCATTAAAACAATTTAGCACTAAACGCAGTAACAACAGTAATAAAAAGAAGCCGGTGATCATTCAGCTGCTCTCTCCAGTTTAATCAACTCGAGAATCCCGTCCTGCATCTCCCTGACGGCCTGGTACTCAGTTAGGCCTAATCGTCTCTTGTTAGATATATCATGAACACCACCTTCGCTCTCCGTGTGCTCCCCACGGGTACCTGAGAACAACAGAGATATGGAAGAGTTTGACCATTCGATCATGTATTTTATTATTCAGCGACAAATTCTGAACAGGTCTTGTGGAATTATTTGGATTTCCTTAGTTCGTACCGGTTTTATTTATTTAAATATATTCCTTGTTTCAGATAAGGTAGCCACGTCTGTATTATTTTTTATTAAAACTAAACACACGTGGCCTCGTTCTTCAGTAGTTAGAACTAGCCTGATTTTAACTAATGTTGACATAAAGAAAACTGACATATCCTATTGTACAACGAAGGAAACAAACCTCGGACTTGAAGATTATACTTGGCTGCAGCCTGTTCCAGAGTCTTTCGGTCTTTGGACAGTTTAGGCAGCTTGATGTGGACGCTGGCCCTCATGGTAGTTCCCAGGTTCGTCGGACAGAAGGTCAGAAATCCCAGTCGACCGTCGTGTGAAAACGGAAGTTTAGCTTCTATGTTGTTTACAGCCTAAAACAGTTGTAACTTGTACGTTAGGAATCAGTCTACACGTTATACAAGAGTTGTTTACAGCATAGAACAGTTGTAACTTGTACGTTAAGAATCAGTCTACACGTTAGACAAGAGTTGTTTAGAGCCTAGAACAGCTGTAACTTGTACGTTAGGAATCAGTCTACAAGTTAGACAAGAGTCGTTTAGAGCCTAGAACAGCTGTAACTTGTACGTTAGGAATCAGTCTACAAGTTAGACAAGAGTCGTTTAGAGCCTAGAACAGTTGTAACTTGTACGTTAGGAATCAGTCTACAAGTTAGACAAGAGTCGTTTAGAGCCTAGAACAG
>NW_013673351.1:11375-12264 GCF_000517525.1 Limulus polyphemus
CACTTTAGACAAGAGTTGTTTACATCTAGAACAGTTGTAACTTGTACGTTAGGAATCAGTCTACACGTTAGACAAGAGTTATTTACAGCCTAGAACAGTTGTAACTTGTACGTTAGGAATCAGTCTACACGTTAGACAAGAGTTGTTTACAACCTAGAACAGTTGTAACTTGTACGTTAGGAATCAGTCTACACGTTATACAAGATTTCTTTACAGCCTAGAACAGCTGTAACTTGTACGTTAGGAATCAGTCTACATTAAGTATTAAGGAAAGTTGGAATGTTAATACTTTATACTGGAACAGGTTTCTTATTTTTATTAATTAATATGTCACAAAAAACTGGATATAAATAATTCTTCAAAATAACAGTTTTTAATTCTAAGAACATTTAGTTATTTTTATGACATTCTTTCTATATCCGGCGTATGTGTAAACTTTACAAGAACTGGTCTAGAGCAGACCCGTGTAACGAGACTTACGTGAGCTGGTCTAGAGCAGACCCGTGTAACGAGACTTACGTGGGCTGGTCTAGAGCAGACCCGTGTAACGAGACTTACGTGAGCTGGTCTAGAGCAGACCCGTGTAACGAGACTTACGTGAGCTGGTCTAGAGTAGACCCGTGTAACGAGACTTACGTGAGCTGGTCTAGAGTAGACCCGTGTAACGAGACTTACGTGAACTAGCCGAGAGTAGACCCGTGTAACGAGACTTACGTGAACTAGCCGAGAGTAGACCCGTGTAACGAGACTTACGTGAACTAGCCGAGAGTAGACCCGTGTAACGAGACTTACGTGAACTAGCCGAGAGTAGACCCGTGTAACGAGACTTACCTGAGCTGGTCTAGAGTAGACCCGTGTAACGAGACTTACCTGAGCTGGTCTAGAGTAG
>NW_013673351.1:13126-15908 GCF_000517525.1 Limulus polyphemus
GGATTAACTCCCAACATGGTACTACAGCGTCCATCTTACAGTGGAGCCTTCATCTGGATTAACTCCCAACATGGTACTACAGCGTCCATCTTACAGTGGAGCCTTCATCTGGATTAACTCCCAACATGGTACCACAGCGTTCATCTTACAGTGGAGCCTTCATCTGGATTAACTCCCAACATGGTACCACAGCGTCCATCTTACAGTGGAGCCTTCATCTGGATTAACTCCCAACATGGTACCACAGCGTCCATCTTACAGTGGAGCCTTCATCTGGATTAACTCCCAACATGGTACTACAGCGTCCATCTTACAGTGGAGCCTTCATCTGGATTAGCTTCCAACATGGTACCACAGCGTTCATCTTACAGTGGAGCCTTCATCTGGATTAGCTTCCAACATGGTACCACAGCGTTCATCTTACAGTGGAGCCTTCATCTGGATTAACTTCCAACATGGTACCACAGCGTTCATCTTACAGTGGAGCCTTCATCTGGATTAACTCCCAACATGGTACCACAGCCACAAGTATATGAATTGAGTTGTCGAATGGTGGAGAGTTCGTTGTGAATAATATAAACATGTTAAACATGAGGCGACTGTATTAAAATAGGCAAATCATTCTAATAAATTATAACTAACTTTTTAAAATTAAGAAACTGATACACAATTTCTACAAGACATTTCGATAAATAAGTCTTCTGTGAAACAATTACAAGTTAACCGAATGTAACTTGTAATTAAGTAATTTAACTACTAGTCTTGAATAAACAGCACACTAACAGCTAAATGCGATATTTATAAAACATCTTTTAACCGTGGTTTAATGTATGTTGGCCTAACATGTACACATTTAAAATTAGATTTAATGAACATAAATGAACGGTAATTTAATGAATCAGCGTGACCTGAAAATATGACAAACAACACAGCTGGTATTTAACTGGAACAACGTATAATTGATTAAATACCGGTTAAATAATAGATTCGACAGACATATTTAATAAATACCAGTTAAATATTAGATTCGACAGACATATTTAATAAATACCAGTTAAATAATAGATTCGACAGACATATTTAATAAATACCAGTTAAATAATAGATTCGACAGACATATTTAATAAATACCAGTTAAATAATAGATTCAACAGACATATTTAAGGCCTCGAAGCCAATTTTGGAGAGATTCGATACAAATTTTATTTTTGGAAATTATGTTAAAATAAAGATAACTAGATGGCAGCACCATTTGTGCTAATTGATTGATTAAGTATTTTTAGAAGGGTTCTCCTTCCTGATGATGGACCCACCGAAACATGTAAATGTTTAAGTATTGTGTTGATTTTTAATGAAGAAACGAATCGTATAGAGAATCAAGATCTAATATAGCTAATAAAGTAATATGAGAATCTCGAAGAAACACCAAGAAGACATTTAAACCTAAACATTCCTCTTTCAATGTTATAAAAGTCGGCTATATTAACACTCAGAATAAAGAAGTAAAAATTAATTAATAGATTATAAAATCAAATGACTGAAGAAACTATTTCTACTTGCTTTAAAATGTATTTTGGAAACTGTACTCTAATTTTGACCTAAGAATACTTCAAGGTCACGTGACCATCATCAACTTCGTTAACCGGATTAAGATTTTAACTCCACATTTAGTTATGACGTTGGAGATTGTACATCTTATCCACATAAAGAACTTAATTACATTCTCAAATGATTAGGCCTAAAAAACTACAACTTACGGATAAGTTAGTCACTAATCAACTGGAATTATCTTCATTAAACACTGAAAAGCTTTTATATAACTGACAGTTTTTCCGTAATCTGCCATGCTATAAAAAGGGTTTGGTGTAATAGTTTTAAATGTATAAATTTCATCTGTAACCTGGGTTTAAGTACGTTACTTTGATTGGCTGTTTCGTATTTATGATTAGTTCATATTTAATCACGTGACTTGTTTTCGCACGAACTACTAGTACTTTTACCTGCTGATGACAAATTAATATCAGCGAAACATTGCCTCGTTCAGTGTTTTTAATTTATTTAGATATTTATTACACGAACAAGGTATACGATTTTAAAACTGTAAATGACAATGCGTACAATGCGTATGCTAGGGAACTTGGATAGATCTAGTTGAAATGTTATATACCATATAACAGTGGTTTCAGTCTAATAAACGCTGCGGGACAACAAGAGACCTTCTGGTTCTCCAACCCACCCTAAGGAAATGTATCATATTTTTAATCTCCTGTCTTAACGTATCTATAAAAGATAACCTTTTCATCCAGAGAACAATCTTAGTTGCTCTGAACCCTTTCCAATAAATCCATGTCCTTTCTTAGATAAAGAGACCAAATCTATATACAGTATTAAAAGTGAGGCCTAACTAATGACCTGTAAACGATGTCTATAGATACACCCTAAAACTATTAGCTTTAGTAATAGCAACGTAACACCGTTTCAGGATTTTTAATGATTTATTTACCACTTTGAATAAAACCAATGTCTTCTCTTCTATATTAAACAAGTGATTGAAATTATGATAACCCAGATTGATTACATTAACTGCAAGTCATGTAATATCACAGTCATTACACTTGGAAATACACAAAAGTTTAATGTCATCGGTAATTATGTCCCTATCAATATCAAAAACGCAAATAACGAGCAAGGTCGCAAGAACTGTCCCTGTTTATTATTTAGGGATCATTATAAATAGTTATGTTTTTAAAAGAAAAAAAAACTACAGTTTTTTTTTTTTATA
>NW_013673351.1:16830-18541 GCF_000517525.1 Limulus polyphemus
CTTATAATTTAAGTCAACATTTATCAACCCACAGTAGTGACATAGTTAACAGCATAATTAAACATCGGAGTGAAGTATGGCAGTTTAATAACCAAGAATGAAACGTTTAATTAACATTATTATAAATACTATTAACATAAAGTATATGACTTCTGTAAAACAACGCAGTAAAAACCAAATTATAACTTACAACATATTACCAGAACATTTCCTTACAATTTCTGTAATACAAATTGTACAAAATCAATATACTTACTATCGTTTGTGACACAGAATGGAAATAATCAAAAATACTACTAGAACATAGAAACAGAAATATTTCTTACAGCTTCTGTAAGACACGGATTGAAAGGGTATCCCTCAAGGCTCCGGCCGCAGCGCACTCTGGTGGAGACAACAAACTCTCCGTCAGGATCAAGGTCAACCAAAGTGGAAACATCTCCAAAATCCTTCGGCGGGTGTTTATCTGTCGGTTTGAATCCAACATGATAATCCTGGATAACTGGATTAAACAATTGAGAAAATACGGTGTATGATTCTGCATCAGGGGCGTAAATACCCACACCGCTATCCAAGTTTTCAAGCCCTGTTTGGAACAATTACACAAAAACAAAATACAGCAAACATTTATGTTAACAAAATAGGTAACACTGTTAATGGAAGATTAAACTAGAGTGAATATAACACAACTTAGCACGTGCAAAGCAGTGGACTACATTTTAAAACTGTCATAATACACATTCAGAGCTGTATGTGAAACGGTTAAGTTGTTGGTGTATAAAGTCGACAAAGAATACGATAACGTATTAAACATTATCAGTGGACTGTATAAAAACGTGCAAGTTGGAGCTGTACTATTGTAATCTATGTGAACTTTAAATGTCACAAGTCACGTGATTATACCGATTTATATCAAAATATTGAGTAGCAAAGAAGAAAACATATAATTTCGGAATACCACCCTTCATAAACTAATCTTTTATAAAAATATATAGTTGAAAACTTAAACAAGTTCCATTAAAAACAGCAAATAAGGACGATTTACTACACATTTACACACTCCCGAAGTTCATTAAAACACCACTCACCCCCTTTCAGTTGACACCGAAAAAAATCAGTCCAGTTTCATCTCGGTTAGTAGAAAGATGTTCGGGAGGTGAATGGAGACAACGTGAATTAAGCACGTGCCAGGACCCGCCGTATAGAAGTTCAAAGTGTATTAACTTTAATGGATAATCAGAAGTATAGCGTCCACAATTCATGCGACGTTATCCGTCTAGTTTAAAGGTGTTATCAAATGAACAATACCATGTACATCTCACTATGTTACTTCACATAGAATTTAACACAGGTAGACACGAGACAGCCTCCGGATACAGGTATTACGATCGTCTCTCACCTAATTACAAACTATAAATACACCTGTTTCTGAAGTAGAAATTCGTAATCTTCAGATGTTTGTACAATTTAACCATGCATCTCTACTTTATAAATGTCACACAAAGATGGAAGTCTGTAACAATATTTAACTCAACTATACCTAGAAATCAGTATTCAGGTAAATTTTAAAGCAGATTTTCTAAAGTCGGAAATTTACATTAAACCACGGCTCGTGCTAAGGATACATTCAACACCATTATACTTGTTTGACCAAGCTCGTATGTCATTACATCACTCTCTGGGGGGGGGGGGGTCTTACCAAGGGGGGGGG
>NW_013673351.1:18839-21559 GCF_000517525.1 Limulus polyphemus
GAGTAGTTCAAAGTATGAAATAAGCGTTAATCCCCCCCCCCCCTTACATTTTTGTCAAGGGAACGACCACTAACGTAGGTAATTCAGAACTGTGGGATACTGCACTAGAACCTCAGCCTCACTTAATAGGTTAGTATTGATACAATGTCGCAGTTTTGTCCTGTGAAGACTTTCTTCCTGTGCTTCAACAGTCAGTGATAATTTAGAAGCTGGCCAGTCTTATATTTATTTCTTGATTTCTCAACTTCTAAACTTGTAGTGTTAATAATAAAATAAACTTGGACAGAAAATGTAAGACTCGAACACATTTCCAAATCTGCTGATTATGTAGAGTTTACTTACCTTTTGACTAGTTTTACCTGGGAATATCACAAGAACAGCAACACGCCGTTATTTCAATCTGACAATTAAGAATTCACTTAATGATTTCAAACCTATTTTCATTAATTTCGTATCAATAATATTCGATATACACATATAGGTTTAGAAGTTATGTTTGAAAATCAACGTCAAATCTACTTCAATTAGCTCACCATAATCGACAAACAAAGTAACTTTCCAAGTACAAATATCACTACCAAACAAAGCCAAGATAATAAATAGCACACGGGCGAAATAATTCATAGAAAAAGCTTAATTGATTTCTCAATCCATATAAAAAAGGGGCAAGTTTATTATTAACACTGAGTGAAGACCTCATAAAAATACACGTTTATACGAGTCCTTCTTTCTATGTTTGTATGAAGTACGTTCGAGGTGGAAAATATACAGTATATACCGTGATATTCATATACACAAGCACAAGACAAATTAAACAGACTGAAAACACTGGCATTAGTACAATAAATAGCGCTTCGGCCATTGCTATGGATGGCGTATTCCAGCCGGCCTGATGAGCCCTGGTATTGAACGAAAAGCCTCTTCGGTACTGGATATAGCAGATATAATGTGGTTGACGTGTTAGTGCATTATTCGTTGCCTTTACTGATAAATTATTATAATTAACAGCGCTACTCACTAGCTTCTTAAACCCTAAAATTATTTGATAACACGTGACGTACTCTGATAATATAAACACATCTAAAACCGCGACCTTGGTTTCCATCACATTGTAGAAGTACATTACACAAATTTTAGTACAAATGTCTTTGTACTGCCTCGTTCAATATGTGAATTTTCTCCCACTAACCATGTTCTGTAATACATTCCAATTTCAAAGTAATTTAGTTAGTATAGATCGTGCCTACACAGAATTAATACAGTATAGATGATTACTCACACATGCTGTAAAGCTGTTTATGTTCACTTCTACAAGTGTTTACTTTGTCTAGAGATGCACACTATAAGAGTGAGGCGAAAAAAATACCCTTTACGTCATCGTTAATATTAAAACAACGAAATTAATCCACACCTGCACACATAACACCCGGGTCACAAGTTGCTTTTATAAACATTAAAACCGTGTGGGTGGGGCAAGTTTATCAAGTACTCCAAGGAAGAGCGAGAAACTGTACAGTGTCTGGTCCACTAAAAGTATGCGGTTAAGTGTACTAGCGACACGTTTTCATTATTAAGAAAGTGCATACAGCTAACACCATGTAAAATGGTTTCAAACCCAATTCTTCTAAACATAGTCTTGCTACATAAACCAAGAACATCCTAATCTTATAGGCTTGTCTATGAAATATTCAAGATTTTCAACAAGTCTACATACTTATAATAAGCGTACATTACTTTAAGCGTGGATTGCTAAATATTTAGTAGAGACTGCTGATATTGGTGTTAAAAAGTTAACCTGATGATGATGTAAGCAGGTCGAATCGTTGTTTTGTGTTAAACAAGTGTTTACTACCAATATCAGCAGTCTCTACTATACATTTCAGGTGTGTTCCTCAGGTCGAAACGTTGTTCTGTGTTAAACAAGTGTTTACTACCAATATCAGCAGTCTCTACTATACATTTCAGGTGGGTTCCTCAGGTCGAAACGTTGTTCTGTGTTAAACAAGTGTTTACTACCAATATCAGCAGTCTCTACTATACATTTCAGGTGGGTTCCTCAGGTCGAAACGTTGTTCTGTGTTAAACAAGTGTTTACTACCAATATCAGCAGTCTCTACTATACATTTCAGGTGGGTTCCTCAGGTCGAAACGTTGTTTTGTGTGTTAAACAAGTGTTTACTACCAATATCAGCAGTCTCTACTATACATTTCAGGTGGGTTCCTCAGGTCGAAACGTTGTTCTGTGTTAAACAAGTGTTTACTACCAATATCAGCAGTCTACTATACATTTCAGGTGGGTTCCTCAGGTCGAAACGTTGTTTTGTGTTAAACAAGTGTTTACTACCAATATCAGCAGTCTCTACTATACATTTCAGGTGGGTTCTTCGACATCATGAATGGCTAAATATTGTATTCTATAGCTAATAGATACTCCCGCGAGATGTATTTAAAACAGACGCAACCAAATGTCACGATACACGAGCTATTGTTCATTTGAGTTTAATATCATAGACTTAACTTTTTCGTAACAGGTTAGAGAGACACGCAAAGATTGAGAACTTTAAATATAGAAACTTTTTGATATAATCTGAGAAATAGTTATATTAACTTCATGAAGTAAATCATAACTTATGTCTACTTATATAACAGAAAAATTAAAGGGTGGGCAACTAGGCTGACGCTACAAGGTTTTAGGGGTTTACGTGAGAGAAGGTAGGATT
>NW_013673351.1:22058-26461 GCF_000517525.1 Limulus polyphemus
ATATATATATATATATATATATATATATATATATATACTTAGGACTAGCCTAAATATTCTAAGCTGTCCGAACCTGGTGAGCAATTATTGGGATTATGGTCGAAAATGTCGTTAACAGCGAGATTACCCAACTAATTAAACAATGTATTATAATATTTATAAGTAGAAATGTATGTTTAATTAGCTACACTCGTTGCCAGATTGATTTTTTAATTTCGATATAAGTACATAGCTAAGTAACCTAATGTTTGTGTTAAATTGCGCCTACGACTATATTAATATATACATTTCCGATCAAAGTTTCATCACCAGTTTCTTCCAACCGTTACTAAGCATTATTGCCAACTGATTTATTGATTTCATACATTTTATTTGCAGATGTACCATAATTAGTTCCATATCAAACCTAGCAGATAAAACAATGTCTTACGTGTTAATGTCACCCACTGATCTAGCCTCTGTTCCATATCCAACCTAACAGATAAAACAATGTCTTACGTGTTAATGTCACCCACTGATCTAGCCTCTGTTTCATATCCAACCTAACAGATAAAACAATGTCTTACGTGTTAATGTCACCCACTGATCTAGCCTCTGTTCCATATCCAACCTAACAGATAAAACAATGTCTTACGTGTTAATGTCACCCACGGATCTAGCCTCTGTTCCATATCCAACCTAACAGATAAAACAATGTCTTACGTGTTAATGTCACCTATGGATCTAGCCTCTGATCATACTCTTACCGAGTAGTGTTAATAAAATATCTCAACCACACTATCTGCAAATTCAATAGCTCTAAAAGGCCTTTCGTCAAATACTAGGACTCTTCAGATCGGCTCAGATATAGTAAAGGTTGATACTAGGACTCTTCAGATCGGCTCAGATATAGTAAAGGTTGATACTAGGACTCTTCAGATCGGCTCAGATATAGTAAAGGTTGACAATTGCTGCAATGTGGACTCGATAAAGTTGGTGAAATGTATTTTTTCAAACATTTTATTTATGTCAACACACCGGAATTAGGGTAAGGAGTTTTTGTAATAATAAATTTGTATACAATATTAATTTTTTTAAATTAACTTGTTAATTATTCAGAAGTGGCAAACCACCAGGTGGACAAAATCGTTTTTGATGTTAATATTTTTTCTATGCTGTTCGACACTCGAACTGTCCATGTCTGTTTCCACGTTAATCGGTTTAATTTCATCATGCTAACTTTAACCTCGAAAGATCAAGGTGACGAGATTTGAGTTATACATATTCATGAAACTAAACATTCACAACATATTTCAACACTAACATCGTACATGGTTTGCAGGTCCGGTTTGTTATATATTTTTTTTCTACATAGCTGTTTGCTTAGGTATACGGAGAACCACTCAACTTACTACAAAATCTCACATACACGTACATGGCGCGCCAATCTATAAAAAGATAAGCGTGAAATTATTTAAGCCTAAATTACATTTATCGAGAAGTAGACAAGTGAAACTTCTACGGTTAGTGAAGCTATAGTAATGCTGGATTTGGTATAATACGAATGGCTGTATCCGCAGATATGGCTATGAACTGATGACCATATCTACTCTCTGATTGCTACATGTTACTGGAGACTGTAAGCATCGCTATGTTTAGACATTTGTCACAAAATGGAGCATCTAACGAGTTTAGTTAAATGTTAACATTGTTTTCGATAAATTTTATTGCTTTTCAGTCAAGGTGAACAGGAGCAAAAAGAAAAAAAAAACTTAAGGAAACAAATATGGATTTTGGTTATTTACAAAAATTCTTACCCAACACGAAACCTTAAATCAAGCAGTATAAAATTATCTTTAGTCTATTTAAGGTAAATATTAGTATTAACGTCTAATTAAGACGAAAACAAACTGTCTGCAGTCTAGTTACGATTTTATCACTCCTACTCCACCGCCATCCCAAAGTCCAGACTCCTACTCCACCGCCATCCCAAAGTTTATTCTACTTTATTTCATTACCTTCTAAACTAATGGTGCGAAACTGTTGCTGTGGAAACCAGACAAATTCACTTCTGTTAATTTAAATCGAAACAGAAAAGTTAAGTTTATAATACTTGGCTGAGTGTTCAGATTTTATAGGGTTTCCTCCTCTTTATCGTACATGTTAAATTGATGAAACAGCAAAATATCCAAAGTTATACACCAATATTGTGTGGGGAAAGGTATTGCAGCCTCATAGTAGAAACTACAATGTTACAGTGACACGTCCTCCAGCCTCACGGCTGTAACTACAGGGACACGTCCTCCAGCCTCACACCTGTTACTACAGGGACACGTCCTCCAGCCTCACACCTGTTACTACAGGGACACGTCCTCCAGTCTTATACTAAAATCAGTATTACAGTAAAATATCTCCGATCTTTAATAAAAACTAAAATAAATTCAGTGCGACTTTTGGAATACGTAATCGGAATACTTAGATCATTACAAAGAAAACATTATAGTGCTTTAAAGTTATAAGGTTTAAAATGAACAAAAATCACAGGAGCATACAAAGGCCTCACAAAATGGCGACTCGTGATTCAAAATGGCGTACTTCTGTATACTGTGCAGTGATTAGAAATGAAAAGGTGAAATTGTCTTCACTAACTCTTCCATCACATCTATTATTGGTTATCGAGATATAACAAACACGGTGACACGTCAAATAAATTATACTTTGAAATATCTCAATCTTTGATTTATAAGGAACTTAGCTTTATCACTAGCTGGCGCTGTGTATGACATGACTGCGCTAAATTACAAATAAACTATATTTACAAAATACTACTTTAAAAAGATTTTTTATTCATTCCTGATCTTCTAAGTTCAATTTTCTACAGGTATATGTAAGAAAACGATAGAATAAAGAAGATTTCTGATAATACGTTTTAAAATCTTAGCGTTCTCACAAAACACTTAAAACTGCCGAACTGATAAGCCTTGGTATTAAGTGTAAACAAAACTTCG
This sequence comes from Limulus polyphemus, assembly GCF_000517525.1. NCBI lineage: Eukaryota > Metazoa > Arthropoda > Merostomata > Xiphosura > Limulidae > Limulus > Limulus polyphemus. The sequence goes on from NW_013673351.1 coordinate 25,046, forward strand.
AAGGCACTGAATACAGCAGATACATTCTGGTTAGCATTGTTATACGTTGTTCTTTACTTTAACTCTCAAGTTAATTGAATAACTACCTTGTTCAAGTTCCTATAGGTTATCCAACCGGTAGATTTTACTGTAAACATTATTCCATATTTCACTGCAATAATCGTAGAGATTTAGGAAATCACGAGTCACTTGAAATACCTTGGATTTGATAGTTTTATTTTAAAATTAGAAGCGATATTTTTAGATGTACAGATTAATGTTAAAATGAACACCAGACTTTACACCATTGTTCTTGTTAAAATGAACACCAGGCTTTACATCATTGTTCTTACCACGTGATTTGGGAAAAAATACTTCAAGCAAAAAACATATTCGAGATCACAAGGATGATTGAAAGTTACATGTTTCAGCAGAAAATTAAGAATATACATCTTCAGGTGGAAAACAAAGCTACAACAGAACAGTGGCAAGATTTTCACCAACTAAACGAAAGCCGTTATTTACTAAACTTGCATACAAAGGATTCTTGAATAACTAGCGAACCCATGGCCCACATTTACAAGGCCACTATAAACTAGCGAAGTTTAACAATGCCGGCTTTTAACCACCGCGTGAGGAAGTTTAACAATGCCGGTTTTTAACCACCGGGTAAGGAAGTTTAACAATGCCGGTTTTTAACCACTGTGTGAGGAAGTTTAATAATGCTTCTATAGTATAAAGCAGATTCTTGGTTGCCACAGCAACGAATCCACCAATATACATATCTGGGTTATAGAAATATCGATCTCGGAATGAAGAGAAGCGTATACAGCGTGAGAACGCGTATATACGTGGAGGAAAATGAGTTTAAACATGTTTCACGTTTAAAAATTAAATATCCAAAACAACGTACACATTTGAATTATAAAATCAGCATAGATTTACCATTTGTTGAATAGCTTTGAAATAACGGTTTACCACAGCCTGCTTTAAGTGTGAAAGAATACGATCTTGAATCAAAAGAAAAAAAAATAGGAAAACAAAACCTAAACATAGAGAAACGTCTCCTGAAGTACACGTGCAAGTTTTCAATTTCATAAAGGTTTTGTTCATTTATCATAGGTTTCAACATTATCGGAAGATGACAAATATTATTATACGGCACTGTATTCTAGGTTTGTTCATTTATAAAACTAAATATCAGACAAGTGATGGAGTCTTGGGTTTCAACATTATCGGAAGATGACAAATATTATTATACGGCACTGTATTCTAGGTTTGTTCATTTATAAAAACTAAATATCAGACAAGTGATGGAGTCTTGGGTTTCAACATTATCGGAAGGTGACAAATATTATTATACGTCACTGTATTCTAGGTTTGTTCATTTATAAAAACTAAATATCAGACAAGTGATGGAGTCTTGGGTTTCAACAT
>NW_013673351.1:26973-29627 GCF_000517525.1 Limulus polyphemus
AAGTATATAAAACATTTTATTATGTGTATTGTTAGGTTAATATTGATAAGTATAATGCTTTTACAATACAGAAGGCCTTCAACAGAAGTATATAAAACATTTTATTATGTGTATTGTTAGGTTAATATTGATAAGTATAATGCTTTTACAATACAGAAGGCCTTAAACAGAAGTATATAAAACATTTTATTATGTGTATTGTTAGGTTAATATTGATAAGTATAATATTTGTACAATACAGAAGGCCTTAAACAGAAGTATATAAAACATTTTATTATGTGTATTGTTAGGTTAATATTGATAAGTATAATATTTGTACAATACAGAAAGCCGTTAACAGAAATACATAAAACATTTTATTATATGTATTGTTAGGTTAATATTGATAAGTATAATGCTTTTACAATACAGAAGGCCTTCAACAGAAGTATATAAAACATTTTATTATGTATATTGTTAGGTTAATATTGACAAGTAGATTCTAACAAGTTAAATACCTGACTGAATAACGTCGAGAAGAGTTGCTCCCATTTTTGTCTTCTCATTTTTCAATTTTTCAAAAACATCCTTTGTTAAGTATTTCTTCAAGAGAGATTTACAATCAGTTGCTTTTTGCAGCTTCTGGAAACCAGAGTTCAGTTTCTCCATGGTTACCTCGTCCACCATTTTGGATTCGCTCACTGTTGGTTCTCGAGAGAAGAATTTGTCCCTAAAGAGCAAATTTCAAAGCCAACATTATTCTCTCATACGGTAGTTTACATAAAGACTGCAAGGCATGATGGGGAGAAAAGGAGCATGGGCTTTTTGATACTGATACGTCGAAAGGTGTCACGTGGGATTTTATCACCAATATGCAAGTAATAATCACTTTGTAACAGTAATGAAACATATGGCATGGTATCTTATCTTAAGATATAAACATTTAAGAATACGATATTGAATTTAAAAAAAAGGGAGTGAAACGGATTCAAACATGATTTATACACGAAACAATTTCATGTGAAAACACGATTTATTCAAGTATTCTTTCGGAAAGTAAATAACTCAATTTTTCCACTTTACACGTTTAACTTATTTCTCTATCCGCATTGTTTTATTGATTTTTTTCAGCATCTTCTCTTGGACAAATTCCAAGCCAGTGCGCAACTGCTCGCTCGACATCAAGAATCACGCGCTTTCGTACGTTAAAGTGAAATTACAAAGGTACGTTGGAACAATCCAGCACTAGAGAGCAGATCCTTGTAGAATCTCTATATAACTACATCGAGAACACTATCAGAACTGTATTGAAGATAACAATCAACGGGTTAGTTGAATTTTATTACCGTTACTCTGGTTACCATTTTCCAAGGTTTTTGAAGTAAGCGGAGCGTTATTTTGTAAGATAAAACCGCCAGATTGGCATAACATCCAAGATTGGCTTGTATCTTTAACATTTATTTACATATGAAAAATAAAGCCTATAATCGACTAATTTAACTTTTAATGAAACCTAAACGATTAGGTCTGTATCCGATAACGTCGTATGATATTTTTCATTCCAAGTTTTAAAAAAAATTACATTCCTAACACCATTTGCTACTATATGCAGCCTAACCTACCGAGACTGAAGTAATACGTTACCTATATTAATTACAGTACAAGTACTTTTAAACTAACTTCACCTAATCCTGTGTCGTTATCAGGACTGAGTAAGTGTTGGTTAAATGTACTGAAATATAAACCGTGTTAAACTATTTGTATAAACAGATGGAGATAACACTAACACGTAAGTGATAACACGCCATCATTTATATTCAAAATTGCACGTACTAATCACTTGATTTTTTAAACTTTAACCCGTTACGTTTGTAACGTATAGTAAGTTTCACCTTCGGACGGTATCGCCTCAACAACAGATAGTGTACTGGTATGTACAAAAATAACGGTGAAGCCTTTTATCAGCAGTAAAACGTCTATCAAACACGTATTGTTTAATGTACGGTTAACGTTTCTAGGATCCGTGTACTATACACAGGATATAATTGAAGGTATCACTTCCCGAGTCAAGAAAGAAATGTCTTACCAAAGACGTAAAGGCCATCTCAGATGCCAGGCACCAAAGGAGCACAATAAAACAAGAACACAAACTTTCCAACTGAACATCTCTCCACAGTATCACAAGACAAGGTGTCTATTTTAGAATCTGGTAGTGTACGTCTAAAAAAAGATACATGAATACCGAGTACGAAGGCTTTTCTTCCTCCTCCAAAGGACGTGTTGCTCGATTTGTCTCACAATATCGCACGTTTACACTGCAACAGTACATCAAGAACACATGTATACAATTCACAACATATGCAGTTTTGAGTGAAAAGTTGCAACATGCAAGACTATTGTGTCAACAGATTAAATACTTGTAGTCACCAGCTACTCATCACCTGCAAACATGCTACTTTGCAGAAGACAGATTCTATTTTGTATGTCAAAGTTTAAGAACACAAGATTGTGACAAGAAACGCAATATGGCCAGGAAGAAAACAACCGAGTGTTTTGTAAATAAGTGTTCAATCAGGGGTGTCACAGTTTATACTAGTTTTTAAAATAATAAAGTATTTCACTTGATACATACATACATACATACACACACACACACACACACACACACACACACA
>NW_013673351.1:30230-32197 GCF_000517525.1 Limulus polyphemus
ATACATACACACATACATACACACACACACACACACACACACACACACACACCAGCCTGGAAAAGTTATTGATTTGCGACGTGCTAAAGGAAAACAGAATGATGCAGCGAGTCCAATATTCGTGTTTGATATACCCGAGAAACTATTTTTCATTCATTACAGTGAAGTTACATGCTTATCCAACACAATTTTTTAACTGTTGTTCCCTTTAACAATAATATCTTTAGATATATTTACATATAGCATCAAATGTTTGTTACTTTTTTTTTGAAGTTTTATCGGTAGTTTTATTTTTGTCAATTTTTGCTAATAATCGTTGTTTTTTTTGAAATATTAAATAAAAACTCCTAAATAAAAACAATGTTAGGCGTTAACCATATCAGGTTTTAATTTTTGTCCAAAAATTAACACACATATGAAGTAATGCAATACAAATGAAAAACACCTAGAGAACTAACAAATACCTGCGTTACTCCAGCATCGTAAACGCTGGCAAGTCTCGTAAGTAAAAATTTAAATAACTTTAAAATTTGTTAAACAAATGTTTCAAGTTCTTTACTATAAAATTGTGGTTAATGCTCAGACACTATTGAAAAACTTGTGAGAATTGTTTTCTTCTGTAAAATGAAGAATTAGCATTAAATCTATAGCAACTTTATCCATCAGTTTACGATAAAAACATTTACCAGTTAGTTTAATATGCAAAACCAAAACCTAAATCAAATATTACGTGGAGCTAAATTTAATGACTATGAAAAAGACCAATCAATTGATCAATAATTTATTAAGTGAATAGATCAGACCAGGTGGTTAGGGTTCTCGACTCGCAATCTGAGGGTCGCGGATTCGAATCCCCGTCATACCAAACATGCTTACCCTTTCAGCCTTGGGGCGTTATACTATGACGATCAATCCCAGTATTCGTTGGTAAAAAGGGTAGCCCAAGAGTTGGCGGTGGAGGTGATGACTAGCTGCCTTCCCTCTAGTCTTACACTGCTAAATTATGGACGGCTAGCGCAGATAGCCATCGTGTAGCTTTGCGCGAAATCCAAACCACACCAAACCTTAAACTAATGCAACAAATCATGTTAAAATGCTACACTATCACACAACGTAGTGTCCCATTTTAAAGAAGTTTGCTTACTCCAAGTTTTTAGGCTTAGTTTTTAATAATTTCTGTTAAACGAAAAACAAATGCAGATTTTAGACCAAGGCTTACAACTATTATTGTAACAGAGATAAAAGAATTTTCCAAATCTCATCTTCGTGTTTTTGTTTGATGTTCCCTGGAAGTCCACGATTTATTCACGTTTTTTAAAGAAAGTATTGGAAGTCCAAAGTGTTACCACTGGATGAAGTTAATGATCGCCTGCGTACTCCTCCTCCATGATAAATTAAAGCCTTAACACTAATATTAGGAAGGCTGTAAGTATCCAAGTCACTACGAAAATGTCCAGTAAAGAAGGCCGTACATACATTTGAAGTGAAAACTTTCACTCGCAAAATACTACCCCTAATAATATGGGTTAGAAACGAGGTCAAGAAAGAGACTGAATAACCCAGTGTCTTGGAATGTGACAGGTACAAATGACGCTGTGGATTGATTTTATTATATTACACAATTGTCGTGTCTTTTATTGGTCATATAAACCATTGGAATTAGAAAACGTATGACGTGCGACAAATAGGAAACAAAACTGCATGTCGTATTCTAAAATAATCCTACTGACAAAAATGTGTATAGATATCTATGTAGATATAATACTGTTGCGTCATCGAGGTCACGTGACTGGTGTGGCGCCATCTATTTTCTAGAACTATCCTGCACCTTGGCGAATGCTCTAGTATTTACTAGATATAGGGTAGCTGGTATATAAAAGAGGGTGACAACGTGACGGGACAATAATGTGTGTGTAGACAGTGAGTAATTGATTTGCAGTCAGAGTATTATTGAAGTTGAGCACGTT
>NW_013673351.1:33197-37574 GCF_000517525.1 Limulus polyphemus
AAAAACAGACTGGAAAAGGGTGCACTTTTCCGAAAAATGTAGCCAAAAAGTGCAATTTTCAAAGGATCATAAATTTCGAGTATTTATGCCTAAAAAAAATAAAATCACCACTGAAAATATTTTTCGCTGTCTATTTTAGTAATAAATACTCTATTTCAGTGTTCAAATTCTGCAGTTAACGTTCTTCAGAAATCGGCAGTATATCAGGACATTTACCACCTCGAGGTATGAATTATGTGTTAAAAACAACTAACATTTTACGTCGATATTGCACTACCAAGTGTTTGGTTCCGTCAACAACTCCAGCTACTATCTAGATGCTAATATTGTTACAATATTTGGTTGATTCTATCAAGACTTATTACCATCCTGTACCATGTGACTGGCTACAACTGTTGACTACCTGATGTCCTATAACACTAGATGAAGACAAGGTACTTCACAATGACGAAAGAAAAAACAAAAGCATGGTTTAATGTAGTTTATAAATATCCATGGATACTTCCATTAACAAAGACATTCATGTTCAGGTTTCCTCATCTCTCGGAGTTAGAATATGAAAACTCAAAACCAGGACCATATGAGAAATCCATTTCGAGCACTATCGGCTATAATATGGCTTATACACCATGAAAATCTCTTGACCCGTGTGATCGACCTAGCTGGGTTGATGAGAGCACACGTTTTTCATCACTTGTGGAGTGTGCTCATAAAATACTGTTAATGACGCTTTGTGAGCACTGGCTGATTTTAGATGCAAACAATTTTCAGTTTTATGCTAACTAAATGTTAATTTTTGTTGTTTTTACAAACGGTATAATACTCATATGAAGTGTAAGTGACGGTCTTTACTCCCCAAGTAAATAGTGTGTGTCAATTCATATATTGATGAAGCATATACAAGATTCCCACATAACAGCCACCACAAGGGCAGTGAGCACTATAGGAAATAACCCAGAATTCTGTCAAGGACGCGAATCATTTACACTGACACGCCATACAAAGGTAGAGGTCAAAGGTCGAACAAATTAAAAACTCACTAACTTGAAGTAGCTGCTTCTAAAGAAGTCCCCTTTTCAAAACGCTGAAAATTATAAAATCTTGTCTGTGTTTCAGTTATGAGTAATTTTCACAGCTCTAATGATACAGAAGTAAACATTTACCACCAACAAAATATAACATACAATTCCACTACTCTTCCAGTAAGTACATAGAAAATAAAACAGTTTGTAACACCTTCACGTATAAATCAACACTATTTACTTTCATTTTCAGGTTTTTATTATGTGCACTATTGACAAGAGAAATTTGTCACAACTAACTTCACAGTAGTTATTGTTTGTAAATTTATTGTTATATGGTTGTTTCTAAAAGAATGACACTAACGCATCTCCATTCAAATATGTTTTTGCCTCTCTGGCTATACTCTTTATGTTGAAACCTTCAACTACATCAAACTACACATTTTTACTCCCCAACCCTTATGAAAAAAATACTAGTACCTGACGAATGATAAATGGTAGTTTTAAACAGCTTTAGGGCTAGCACTCGTATCTGTTATTATAACTAGCAGTGTTATTAGCCTTGTTTATATCACACTTGAGGCTTATGAGTAAATTTTACAATGTTTCCATACAGCTGTATGTGTTGTAGTTTTCTTTCTGTCCGCTACGTGCGACACAAGTTTAGGCCTAGTTGTCAGACATTTTTAATTCATTATTCAAGGAAGAGATTAATTGATGCTCCCTTTCCTTTAATACAAAACTACAGTGACATACCTATCTTAAGATCGAAAAAATAGTTTGAAATTTAACCTTCTGCAAGTTTCTGCAGAATGTGTGAAATGCACTTATAACAACTGCGAATCAAGTACAATGATAATACATGTTAAACATTTATTGAAGCCTTAAATCAAACTTTCATTATTCCTGTACAGAGATGTCAGATACTTTGTTAAAAATGACTTTCTCTGCTACATATATTTCAAGCTTTACATTGCATTCCTCCATTCAAACATTTTACGTACAGCATATTCCAAAAAAACCTGTGGCCATTGTTTAACGTTTTTGTTACAATTACTTTATTAACCAGTGTTGTTAATAAAGGTCATTGACCATGCTTGAATACAGTTATGAATAAACGTTTGTTTTCTTACTTTAGTCTACCCTATCAAGAACTATACAGGAAGTTTATATAACAAGAATGCAAATGTAAACACTGCTGTACCTGTTGATTTACATATTTTGATGACATTGCTAAATAAGAGTGCCATATATTTTACAGTATAGTTAACTAAATTGTTAAACTGTATATTTAAGTGTTCCGCAAACTAAACGATACCAGTATATTTAATGCCTTTCCGAGAGTAGGTATCCACCTAAGAGATTGTGATCCACACACTCAACAAGTAAAAACTTTACATTTATTTTTACTTTTTGAAAACGCTCAAATGTTCGGCCCTCAGCCTTTTTACGTACTAGAAATCCGATAATGTGTAAAATTAAAAGAAAGATTTATATTTTGAAACTGTAAACCATAAAATCTCTTACGAGGCTGTTAATTCTTGACTGCTAATATTTAACATCATAAAATGGTACTCTCGCGAATTTCCAACCAATTTGTTTTATTGTTGTTTGGCTTAAAGGGGTTAGTAAGTCAAGAAACATGCTGGTTGAAAACAAACCAGCAGTTATTACCAGCACGAATTTACTGTAAAAATCAGTTGATTATATTTGCAGATCTAATCGAGTAACAACGCCATTTAAGTCAAACGGAGTGTTAAGCTACTTACTTTTACTAATGTAGTAATATTTGTTCAGTTTGTATTGTAAGAATATTTTTCTTATTCTTAGTGACAAACATTGAGATCATGGTGGGCCTAGAGGTAGTTGAAAATTCAGTTACGCCTTCAAACACGTACAGTCGGGTGTGTATACACGTACATATTTTATGTTAATAAGCAATGCAAATCAAGATTTATATATAAATACACCAATAATGGTTATTTTAAACTTAGAATGTTCAGAGAAAGTTAGGCCTTAAACTCTTCCCCGAGAAATAATTGTTTTAGGATATAGTCTAAAAATTGAACTTTAACTTTTAAGATAATAATAGTAACGCCAGTAAATTAAGCTTAGAGCCCTGCTTACTAGAATAGCCTACACATTAAACGAAATACCTTGTAGAAGTCAATTTTAAAAAATTGAACCTGAACAGTGACTTTGTTATTAACATCACTGTTTACTTCAAACTTAGTTATTGGTTTGGTCTGCAATATACTACGTTCAGGTTTGAAAAAGTAGGCTTAAGACCTGATACGTTAATCTACTATCCAGAATAAACTATCATTAAACTCAATTATCTATACGTGAATTACTTAAGCTAAGCGTTAGGGTAAGACTTACCCTGTATTTTCAGTAGCGAAGGTTAACTTTGTTGATTCTTTATCTGGATGAGGTTTTACTTGATTTCATTTACGAGTTAGGGAAACACAGATACCCATTAGGCTTACAACATACTACAGTTCTATTTCTTGTGACGTAACTACAAGATTATTTGAATTTAGCGTTATTTAGGCTGCAGTCAAATTAAAATTGTCCATCACTTGGGGTAGATAACTACAAGAATTAAGTTTATTTTTTGAAATATTCAAATAACGTCACTTACTTTGCATCAAATTATCAAATACCAAAATATATTTTTGATGTCTACACTAATTTTACGAATTATCAAATATAAATGACAAAATTGAAAACATTTCAAATAAAACTAATTAAAACATTTTCATTTCAACTTTAGAATATTTTAGTGCTTTAGCTTTGAACTACAATTTTAGGATAAGCGTTATTGGTTTCTTTATATATAAACTAGCTGTGTACCCGTCCTTCGTACGGGTTGTGTGTATAAATAATACATTAATTTAACAATTAACAAACAAATTACTTGTACATTATTTACATTACATTTTTTTATTGTACATTATTATAGCAATTAAATATAAGTTAACAAAATATACTGTGGACCATGTGTTAACTGTGTCACTTAGAAAAAACGGAAAATGTCAAATTGTGATGAGTTGTACTTGTGTGTTTGTAGTGTATCACACATCTGTGAAAAAATTAGTTGATAGACGACATTGGAAGTACGTCCACCTGGGGCATGGATAAATAGGCTGCGAGAAGATCCGACTCTTGAGCAGGCTACATATAGTTTTTAAACTCCAAGGATAGTGTTCATAAAAAAGAAAAAAATATAAGAAAGAACGCATTTCGCGAGTCAAGCGCAAAAGAGCAATGCCGAGTGGACGGGCGAGCGACTTTGACCCTTAGCAAAGAAATACTTGTTTTAAAGAAATATAACCTTAAAATCAAAAGAAAT
>NW_013673351.1:38404-41254 GCF_000517525.1 Limulus polyphemus
ACACCATCAATGGAAGATCAAAGCTCCATGAACTGTAGTTTATATAGGTGTCGAAAAATTACAGGCGATCTAAAAGTATTCAGAGGCAAATGTTTAAAACTAAGGTGTAAAAAACCGATTTTAGCTTTTATTTTCTGGAAAGTTTTTTGTAGCTTAATATTAACTAATGTATACATCTAAAGAAATGTCATGACTTTAATGCGTTGATACGAAACCCTGAAAATGCATTTTAAGATAAAAAGTTTTTTTTATGGACGTCATGTTACAAGACCACCAATGATTTCAATACGTTTTATGGACGTCATGCTACAAGACCACCAATGATTTCAATACGTTTTCAATGAACATTTATTTACAACAATTCCCTACAGCAGTGACGAATGAATTATTCTGATGATTGATCTTAAGTAACTGACAATTAAGTTCAGTAAGAGGTTCAAGTTTTTTTTTCTTTTTTTTTTTTTGTCTTAGTCGATTTTATATGTACAAATGTTTTTGGTTATGAATTATAAACTTGTGTTTTTGGTTTAACAAAATCAGCTATCTGAACTCTGTCCGCCACGGGGAACCGAACCCCGTATCTTAGTTGTAAGCCGGTAAGCTTTTTAAATATTTAAAATACTGACTTCAAATATTTCCTGTTATAGAAGCTATTTTAGTTTCCTCGCAGCAAGCAAAAGTACCCGTCCCCAGTGACGGGAAAACTTTAAGTTAGTCTATTAATTCAAATTACCTCATGGACTTTAAAAAGGTTAATTGTGTTGCACTCTTGGTTTGACTCGGAGCCAAAGCTCTGAGCTACTTATATACTGCCCACCGCAAAAAGTAATTGTTGAGTATTTCAGTCATGCTAAGAGCAGCTCGACAATAACATATGGTAAATCTACATTTTTATTCGTTAAGTTACGTCACATTTTGAAATGTGAATGATAGTGTGATTAATTCCTAACAATTTAGTGTAGAATACCCTGCTTGTGAAATAAAATTTGGCATCAACATTATTCATGCCTGTTCTCCCTCATTTCAAAGGTGAATGTTGAGCTTTGCCTGCGTGTGCAGTTTTTCAAACGGGAGACAGACGAATGTACGGACAGACAACACGGTTCACAATATGTACAAGATTTGTCCGGTTCAAAAATAATTATTTTCTAACCGATAGTTTCATTTTTCCGGCTGTTTACCCGTGTATTTGAGGCCAAAGAGTATCTTTATTGTTTGTAAAGTCTTTATTTGACATTCTGCAAAACATATCAAATAAATTTTATCAAAACATCAATATATAAAGTAACTAAACGGAGGTCAGTTTCGAACTTTCAACTCGCACAACAAAACACGCCTGCTTACATCGCCGGGCCTAGTTAGCTTACTATCAAGGGGAAGGGGGGGGGGAGATGGGGATTTTTCCTTTATATGCTCAATGTGAAAGTTCCCGATTTTAGGGCCAGATTTCTCTGTGAAAACTTAATATAGAGAAAACTGTTTTTGGATTCGAATTCAGGGCATCAGAAAAAGTCAGGAGATGTCAATGAAATCCCTCGATCAGAAATTTTCATTCGTCCAACCATTCTATAATTTAATTTAAGAGTTTTGGAGACTTATGATAAAACGACTTGTAGATTCCTCCGCAAAACAGTTGGTTACGTATTTTTTGTAAAACAGAGAATTAAAAGTACAATATAAAAAATAATATCAGAAAGGGGATAGAAAACAGATGATTAAAAAAAAGGCCCATAAACAACTAAGCAAGGTCAATCTGAAAAATCATCGTTGGCAATGCTTAACATGAAAAAGACACTAAGAATGAAGATACAAAATGGTACTGTTACTCAGTATCATAGCAACGGAATGGAAATAAGACGTGGCCAATTATAACTTGAGGATGAAACTAATCACATACTGACGGATCAATCATTACCTTGCAAGAGAAAATGATGTAATAAAACTTGTGGCCAATGAATAGCCAATACAAGTACAATTGCCTCCTTCAGAGTCCTGCAGGAATTAAATGACCACGCTCCAACAGTAGGTTTAATTTCGAAAAAATTGTGTTGATTCTTACTGGAAATTTCCTGCCAACTAACTTTGCCTTTAAGTCCAGATATAGAACAGGTAAGATTGCGAGTTCACTAGTGGAGGTGGTTTGACAGCAGTGTCAGCAAGCTCATTTCTTTAGATTTTGACATAGTCAGAGAGCCAATAGAACTAGATACTGATAGATGATTAGAAAGAGATAGGCCAGTCTTTTTTGAAAATCCAAGAGAAGTTGGAGCTCATGAAGAAATTGCAGGGCCTTCAAACAGCTAAGTGAGTTGGTATAGACGATATAATTAGTGAACCACTCTACTATGTAGTCCACAGCAAGCGAGATTACATACAACTCGGCAGGTACACAATCAATAAAGGGGATCTGTAAAGCAGCTTCAGAGTTGTACTAAGTCAAGGCTGAGCTCACAGAGGAACTTCATTCTGAGCCACCCATAAAAAGAATGGAAGGATGGCTCAAAGCTGTTCGTTAGACTCGTAGAAGGATGGCTCAAAGCTGTTCGTTAGAATCGTGGAAGGATGGCTCAAAGCTGTTCGTTAGAATCGTGGAAGGATGGCTCAAAGCTGTTCATTAGACTCGATTACAGTCAGGAGTATACGACTTCTTCAAATGTCTTACACACTGCAGTAGGAGATAATGAGAAGCCATGGCAGAATGGGCTTATCAGATTCAGGAATGTCGTTCAGCGTTACTAATCTCAGTTAACTTTGCCTGGCTACGAACGTAAAAAGAAGGCATATTAGACTACTTTCAAAGAGTATAGCCTATTAAAGCATGAAAACATGGTAGCTGGAGATGATCTTGTC
>NW_013673352.1:0-15811 GCF_000517525.1 Limulus polyphemus
TCATATCACTTAAACGGTATTAGTTAGTTTCGCAACTGACCATCGTGTAGTTTTGTTACTTTAGTAACCTTTCATATCACCTAAACAGTATTAGTTAGTTTCGCAACTGACCATCGTGTAGTTTTGTTACTTTAGTAACCTTTCATATCACCTAAACAGTATTAGTTAGTTTCTCAACTGACCATCATGTAGTTTTGTTACTTTAGTATCCCTTGTTATCAGTCAGTCTATATATATCTTAAATTCATTAATCATCTAAACCTAACGGATATACTGAATGTAATAAAATCTAATTGACACCTAGGTGGCGTTGGAGATTCTGCGTCACACATGTAACTCTTTTTAACTCGTATCTTCTTTATTTTTGTTATATTGTATTATTGCTTGATGTCTTGGCCTACGAACCCAAATTTATATTATTTGATTGTTCTCATTTATATAAGTGGGTGGAAAGGATCAAACTTTACACCTACCAACCTCGAGGTGGCGATGAAGTTTTTAATTAAAAGTAATTGTTTACGCTTCATGGTAATATTCTTACGATTAAGAATTATTTGCATAATTATGATGTGTAACCTTGGGGAGTTTTATGAATTATTAAATCCTCATGGTAAATGAGTGTTATAATACTAGTAGTCACGCTTGCATGAGAATCTTGTAAGCAGGAGGGTAGAATTTGAGATCGCTGAAGGATTAATAACGGTGCTTAACAAAGCAAACTTTGTAGCTTAATATCTAAGAAAACGTTTCTTTCTGCAGAAGAAACGTGAGACTGATGAATATAAAAACTCTTTAAGTTATTGATTGTTGAAATAATGAGGGTCAATAATTCTACATCTAATTTTAGCTGAGTTAGCTAAAATCATATCCGTTAAACGTTGAGACAATGAGGAACTTTTAAAATTCAACCCAATATTTGTATTACACTATAAAACTTTTCACATAACAGGACTCATCTTGCTGGCTATAAACCCGCCATTTTGAATATGGTCGGTTTTCGTTTACAGCCGCCATTTTGAATACATTTAACTCTGTTGTTAATGTGGTTTCAAGTCATGAATATGCTCAACTATCGTTCCCGGCATTGATAGCCGTCATTGTAAATATACTCAACTGTACTGTTCCCGACATTGATAGCCGTCATTGTAAATATTCTCAACTGTACTGTTCCCGGCATTGATAGCCGTCATTGTAAATATACTCAACTGTACGGTTCCTGCCTCTAACAGTCGTCATTGTAAATATCCTCAACTGTACTGTTCCCAGCATTGATAGCCGTCATTGTAAATATACTCAACTGTACTGTTCCCGGCATTGATAGCCGTCATTGTAAATATACTCAACTGTACTTTTCCCGGCATTGATAGCCGTCATTGTAAATATACTCAACTGTACTTTTCCCGGCATTGATAGCCGTCATTGTAAATATACTCAACTGTACGGTTCCTGCCTCTAACAGTCGTCATTGTAAATATTCTCAACTGTACTGTTCCCGGCATTGATAGCCATCATTGTAAATATACTGAACTGTACGGTTCCTGCCTCTAACAGTCGTCATTTTAAATATTCGCAACTGTGCTGTTCCTGACATTGACAACCACTATTTTAAATATGATCCTAAAAACGGTGTGAATGCTATGAAAGTTACTTTGGATTTAGTCCTGAAACCGGTGTGAATGTTATGAATACTACTCTAAATTCTGTCCTGAAACCGGTGTGAATGCTATGAAAGCTACTTTGGAATCAGCCCTGAAACCGGTGTGAATGATTGGTAGATATAACCTAAACTGACTTTTATTAATAGTGGCCTAGAAGGTCGGATCAGGCTGATTACCAGTTTTTAAGTTGCTTCACGTGCACGTGCCTTGTACCTTTAATGTAAATTTACGCTTACAGTGTCGGCGATTTTGAAATGATAACTTTGTACTCGGGTCACATTTCAAAGCCGGATCTTAATGTTCCCTAATATCATTACTACTGTGTTAATGAGAGGGCGTGGTGGCCATTTAAATAAAGTTTCATAGGAACACCACGTTAACTTATATATCGAATGTATAAATGTTCTATTAACTTAAAACTGAAATATATTCCTTAATTCAATAGATAACTATGTGTTTGTTTGCTTCGAATATTTACCTAAAGCTACACAATGGCTGATAGTGTTAGACGCTTCTAATTTTGAACTTACAGACTCGAGAAATGGCAGCACCGCCCACCACATTATTGGTATATTTCTAGCTAAGTAGTGGGAGTTAAGTGTCATTCTTATAACTACCCAAAAGTGCGGAGCACGATTTTACAGCAACGGGACGCTAACCATGGACCATCAGATTTAAAATCCAAAACGCTAGGTACTAGGCCACGCTGGAATAACAATAGACAACACTATTAATATTATAGTTTCTCTAATAAAACAGTTACTGTTGAAGGTGTATTTTAACACCAATAAACCACTACTGTTGAAGGTGTATTTCAACATCAATAAACCACTTACTGTTGAAGGTGTATTTTAACACCAATAAAACACTTACTATTAAAGATGTATTTTAACATCAATAAACCACTTACTGTTGAAGGTGTATTTTAACACGAATAAAACAGTTACTGTTGAAGGTGTATTTTAACACCAATAAACCACTTACTGTTGAAGGTGTATTTAACACCAATAAACCACTTACAGTTGAAGGTGTATTTTAACACAAATAAACCAATTATTGTTGAAGGTGTATTTTAACACCAATAAAGTTTTGTATTAAAGTGAGTTTTACAGAATTTCCTGAATACATCTAAAATTACTGACGAATTAAAATATTGTTCGTCTGTTCTAAAATATATATTTACATGCCTACATGGTACATATCATTTCTAAAGAGGAATGGATAAAAAAGTTCTGTGGGATTTACGAAGAAACTAAACAATCTTATATTTACAGAAGTTCGTCTTTAGAGACATTCTGATCAATTTTCACTTTGAATAACATCTAGGTTCAATTAAAACAGATCATGACCGTCGCCAAGTAACGCGTATTACATGTCTAAGTCGCCCAAGTACAACACAGACAAATCATGAAACTTCTCCATTTATATAGGGTCCATGGTTCGCGTCCCCTTGCCACAAAATCGTGTTCTTGAACCGTGGGTGCATTATGAGACTTCTATTCAATTAGAGTCGCCCAAAAGTTGGCGGTTAGTATTTTTGACTAACTACCTTCCGTCCATGTAATAAACTGCTAACGATGCATGACAACCGAAACCGTTTCGGTTATATTAATTCCTTTCTCACAACAACAACAATAAACAATAAATAACCCAATCTGAAGATATCATCTAACTCTATTGTTTCATTACAGAAATAGTGGTAAAAGACTCCATGTTTTTCTCATCTTGATTCTGTTTGTTCTTTCATTACCCATTCAAGTCTTTTCCAAACTTTAATCTTACACAATGTACAAACTGCCCAGGGCGTACTAGTAATACTTATTGAAATTTTCTTTGAAGAAACTGAATTCAACATTTTTTTAGCATGAAGTGTGGTCGTGTTTTTTTTTAAAATAATTCTCTTTAGTACCACTCACTTCACTTCCTGTTAGAAATCTGGACGAACCACAGAAGGAAAAGAAACATTTTAGGCTTATTAAAGTTTACATTTTTGGAAAGTTTATATGATAAGAAGAAAAAGAAACATTTTAGGCTTATTAAAGTTTACATTTTTGGAAAGTTTATATGATAAGAAGAAAACTTTACATACGTACATTTATTTTATCTAAGTGTTCGTTATTATGTACTTTCATCACTAGTTGTTCTTCTTTAATCTATATCATTAAATAACCGTGATGATCTAATTAGAAGTCTCATGCGTTTCTGCATATCTAATATGTACACATATTATATTCATATACATTTCACGTCCCCGCCCCCTGGGTGGGTCAGCGTTAAATCTACATCGTAACGATGTTAAAAGTCGGGTTTCGATACGGGCAGAGCCCAGATAGCCCATTGTGTAGCTTTTTACAAACAAATAAACAATCGATGGAAAAATCACCATGAGAGAATTCTGAGAATTAGTAGGTAATCTGCAGATTAGTAGGTAATCTAAATCAGTTAGAAATGGTAGTAAAACCTGGGTAATCTGCAGATTAGTAGGTAATCTGAATCCGTTAGAAATGGTAGTAAAACCTGGGTAATCTGCAGATTAGTAGGTAATCTAAATCAGTTAGAAATGGTAGTAAAACCTGGGTAATCTGCATATTAGTAGGGTCATTGTATCTGAATGGACTTTGATAAGGGTCAATGTATATGAATGGACTTTACTAAGGGTCCAACCAATAGCAAGCGTTCACCATTACTTACAACCAATAGCAAATGTTCACCATTACTTACAACCAATAGCAAGTGTTCATCATCACTTACAACCAATAGCAAGTGTTTATCATTACTTACAACCAATGGGAAAGAGTTCACCATTACTTACAACCAATAGCAAGTGTTCATCATTACTTACAACCAATAGCAAGCGTTCACCATTATTTACAACCAATAGCAAGCGTTCACCATTATTTACAACCAATAGCAAGTGTTCACCATTACTTACAACCAATAGCAAGCGTTCACCATTACTTACAACCAATAGCAAGTGTTAACCATTACTTACAATTTCCAGTCTAAATGATGATCGAGATCAATTTTCTATAAAGCTTTACGCTCTTTATTCCAAACATTATCGATGATAAACCTTTTAATTTTGTTTATAATACAACGAATAAGAAACCATAAATATCCTAAGCCTACTTGTCCGACTGTGAGGAAAACGCGCCGTCTTTTGTCACTGTCCACTTGACCCCTTCAGGTTATCCTATATACGAACCCACTCATGTCATCAAGTTAGAGACAATCCTTTGACTACTGTTCATTCAGACCTCTCTTGTTCACCATTACTTATGTTCACCATTACTTACAACCAATAGCAAGTGTTCACCATTACTTACAACCAATAGCAAGTGTTCACCATTATTTACAACCAATAGCAAGTGTTCACCATTACTTACAATCAATAGCAAGTGTTCACCATTAATTACAACCAATAGCAAGTGTTCACTATTACTTACAACCAATAGCAAGTGTTCACTATTACTTACAATCAATAGCAAGTGTTCACCATTATTTACAACCAATAGCAAGTGTTCACCATTACTTACAACCAATAGCAAGTGTTCACCATTATTTACAACCAATAGCAAGTGTTCACCATTATTTACAACCAATAGCAAGTGTTCACCATTACTTACAATCAATAGCAAGCGTTCACCATTACTTACAACCAATAGCAAGTGTTCACCATTACTTACAACCAATGGCAAGTGTTCACCATTACTTACAACCAATGGCAAGTGTTCACCATTACTTACAACCAATCGCAAGTGTTCACCATTACTTACAACCAATCGTAAGTTTGCTATTGGTTGTATTATTTGTAAAGGATTCTAAGTCGGTAAACTTACCACTGACCCACCTGAGAACAGTTGGATGTAAACACTCGAACTGATGGTTGTATTATTTGTAAGGATTCTAAGTCGGTAAACTTACCACTGACCCACCTGAGAACAGTTGGATGTAAACACTCGAACTGATGGTTGTATTATTTGTAAAGGATTCTAAGTCGGTAAACTTACCACTGACCCACCTGAGAACAGTTGGATGTAAACACTCGAACTGATGGTTGTATTATTTGTAAAGGATTCTTGATCTTTAAAATTAGTCTACTTTCATTAGTCACAAAAATTCTTCTTTCAAACTTTATTACAAAGTTTAGTAATTAAAATTCCAGTGAAGGTTCCGTAAACATATTTTATTGTTATTTTATTACCATATAGGTAAACTCAAAGACAATACAACCATAAAGCCAGGTTTTATTTTAAAATGCTAGGAATTTAAATTGATTTCCCAAGCTATAACCACCGGCATTACATTAATTAATAACATTGTGTAGCCTAAAAATTACCTAACTCATTGCAGGTTATTGATTTGTTTTCACCAACTTTTATTTATGGACAGCAAATATGATCAAAACGACTTGAATATAAACAGTATACGTACATAACACAAGAGACCAATCAATACGACCAGTACACGTGTATTGCACAGAGACAGACAAAGGACCAATGAATACGACCAGTATACGTATATAACAGAGAGACAAAAATCCAACCAATACGACCAGTACACTTACATAACACAGAGACAGACAAAAGACCAATCAATACGACCAGTAGACGTATATAACACAGAGACAGACAATAAACCCACCAATACGACATGTACACGTATATAACAGAGACAGACAAAAGACCAATCAATACGACCAGTACACGTATATAACACAGAGGCAGACAAAAGACCAATCAATACGACTAGTACACGTATATAACAGAGAGACAAAAATCCAATCAATACGACCAGTACACGTATATAACACAGAGACAGACAAATACACGTATATAACAGAGACAGACAATAAACCAACCAATACGACCTGTACACGTATATAACAGAGACAGACAAAAGACCAATCAATACGACTAGTACACGTATATAACAGAGAGACAAAAATCCAATCAATACGACCAGTACACGTATATAACACAGAGACAGACAAATACACGTATATAACAGAGACAGACAATAAACCAACCAATACGACCTGTACACGTATATAACAGAGACAGACAATAAACCAACCAATACGACCTGTACACGTATATAACACAGAGACAGACAAAAGACCAATCAATACGACCAGTACACGTATATAATAGAGACAGACAAGAGACCAATGAATAAGACCAGTATACGTATATAACAGAGACAAACAAAAGACCTATCAATACGACCAGTACACGTATATAACACAGAGACAGACAATAAACCAACCAATACGACCAGTACATGTGCTTTAACCAAATGTTCAATGCCTACAATAAATGTAAGCGTGGGTTATCCAAAATAAGTTCAAATGTATTATCTTCATAATAATTTAACCCTGAGAATAACGAGTTTGTAGCGTGATATTACTGTATTCTAGGTGACCTCAGGTCACAAAGAAATTTAAAAAGATTTGGACCTCTCTCTCCTTAATCTAGTGACCTTATGATTAGGACACTCGACTCTTAATCTGCGGGTCACAAGTTCGAATCCAATCACTGAATATACTCGTCTTTCAGTCTTGGGGGTGTTATTATGTTGCTCAAAGTGTAGCCTTAGAGTTGGCGGTGGGTAGTGTCGACTAGCTTCCTTTCCTCTAGCTTATCACTTCTAAATTAAGGCTGGCTAGAGCAAGTAGCCCTCGAATAGCTTTGTGCGAAATTCCAAAAAGAAGCAAACAAACCTTATTCTAGGCTTGGCTAATATTTCTAATAATGGATTTAGTTTATATCGAGGAACCTTTTTCACGTCATCTGAACATCAACTACTACATCATTAATCAAAAAAATACTGATAAAATCCAGGAGAGAAATTGGGAAGGATATGAAGGTGAAAGAAAAGTGAGACACGTGTCTAATACCTCAATGTTCTTTACACGCATACCTGTCTAAATTGTGTTTAACCTAAATTCTAACATTCTTTGTTTAGCTTTCCACACAGATCTCTTAAATGGTAACTTTAGACGTTAATTATAGTGTTTGTTTTTATACAGTGTTCTGGTTAATAAATGAACCTGTTGTGCGTTGTTTCTCTTTTTATATACAGAGTTAGGGTTAGCAAATGAATCTTCTGTACGTTTTTTTTTTTGTTTGTTTGTTTTTGTTTTTATATATTAACAAATGAACCTGCTATGCGTTGTTTCGTTAATTTTTACACAGAGTTGGGGTTAACAAATAAACCAGCTATTCGTTGTTTCGTTATTTTTTACACAGAGTTAGGGTTAACAAATGAACCTGCTATTCGTTGTTTCGTTATTTTTTACACAGAGTTAGGGTTAACAATTGAACCTGCTATTCGTTGTTCCGTTATTTTTTACACAGAGTTAGGGTTAACAAATGAACTTGCTGTGCGCTGTATACTGCTCAAACATCTATGTATAGAAACGTACAGCGTTTATTTATCCAAACCCGTTTAAAATGTTTTGTGTTAAAAGTTCAGGTGTTTAAGGTAACACTGATAGAAGAATAATGAGTCATCTTTCGCTACTAGAAACTAATCTGAACAAATATTAGACAAAACAATGATTAAATGAGATCAGAATTGTTGCTTATAAATAGCAGTGTCGTCTCTTAGCAAGAACAGAGTAAAGTAATCAGATCATGTAACCAACTAAAGAGTTGCGCGCCACCGGGGGACTTAAGGGGACTTAATCCCCGATTTTTTAAATTAAGGCTAAATCAAGTGTTTAACTGTTATTATATAGGATCAAAAGTTAATTGGTTCTAAATCACCACCTCAGCAGTAAGTCTGAAGGCTTTAACGCTATAAATCTGGTTCCGTTACCCGTGGTTGGCACATCACCAATACTCCATTGTGTAGCTTTGCGCTTAACAGGAAACAAACTACTTACCAATGTGAGGTCGCCTGAAAACGTAGAGCTTGTACTTAAAGCCAGTAAGTAAGTAAGTAAGGAGTGGTGGTTTTTTTTATTTCTAGCTTTCTAGTCCAGCTGCAACATCAACAGAATAGGAAATTGAGAAGCTTCTAGAAGTTTCGCATTCAGTAATAAATTTCGACACCTTTATGATAGTTTAGACATGAATTTGATGGAACTGATGAGAAAAACCTGGAACATTTGAACTTAGGAAAGAGGTGGTTACAGGTGAACATTTTCATAATGAGGCGATGGAGGGTGAGTGTTATTATAGCAAAGACTGTCCCTGGAGCGACCTGTGACATTAATAATTAATTGTTCTTAGCTTAGTAGAAATTCAAATAAGCCTAAAAGTGCAGAGAAGAAATACTACCAATGAGGATTGAATTTTGAGAAAATACCATCCCTTACGAACAGAGCTTAGCTCGTAGAAAATGGTTTGGAGCTTTGGTGGAAACTTAGAAGGTGACTACACCAAAAAAATTATGAAACAACAACAAAAAACATAGCTAAAAAGCACAAAGGGGGGGCTTATCGAGTAAAGAAACAAGAATTCGTTCTTCATGAATATCGGAAGTGAGATTGAAACTGCCGAATTATTTTAGGGCAAGGCCACATTGGACTATCTGCCGCGTCCACCGCAGGAATCGAACCCCGGATTGTATCGTTGTGGCTCCGTAAACTAACCGCTGTCCCACCGGGGGGGGGGACACCGAAAAATAAGAAAACACCCCCACATGTAATACAAATAAAAAGTACCTGATGATGACAAAACCTCGTCGAAACGTTGTACGTTTGCTGTTATGTTAAACTTATATTAAAGTTTTTCTTCATTACCCATTCAAGCCGTCTCCAGCCATTATTAAAAAGGAACTATATCGATATAGAGGCATTCGAAAAAAGAAACAAGAAAAACTATAGATTACCCGAAAAAGGAGGAACTTGAAAAAACGATTAAAAAAATTCCTTTGATGATACGTACTAATGATCGGACAAAGAACCAGAAGGGGTAATATACAAAATGAATTCCAGCGATGCCGGGGTGAAAAAAAAAGCATTAAAGAAAGAAGTAGAAAAAGAATGAAACATGTAAAATACAGGAAATTAGCAGACGCGTTGAAGGCATCTGTAGAGATAGAACCTGGTTTCATGCATGTACTTATAACCAGGAAACGAACGAATGACCTGAACCTTTGTAGCGAGCAGTTTTTATGCCAATACTAAAAGATGGCCTTAAAAATTGGCGAAAATTATAGAACATTTAACTTAAATACGGCCCCCCAGTGGCACAACGGTTTGTCTACGGTATGTTCGCCCTTTCAACCATAGAGGTGTTATAATGTTACGGTCAATCCCACTATTCGTTGGTAAAAGAGTAGCCCAAGAGTTGGCGGTAGGTGGTGATGACTAGCTGCCTTCCCTCTAGTCTTACACTGCTAAATTAGGGACGGCTAGCGCAGATAGCCTTCGTGTAGCTTTGCGCTAAATTCAAAACAAACCAAACCAAGCTAAATACCAATAAAAGTAAAATATTACTAAAAGTATTGATGGCAAATAAAATGAAGACCGAAATACCGGGAGAGCAGGAAGGGAACGGGACAACTGACCAAGTTTGCACCTTAGATTTGTCAAAGGAAATTATAAGAATATTGAAAACATTTCTACTCGTGTTTCATAGATCAAACAAAACATTCAAGCGTGTAGAATACAAAGGACAGGATTGGATAATCCTAGACAAATTACACGAAGGGCAGGAGTGAGAGCGGTAAGAACTGGCAGATGGATTACAAACTGGTTTAAAATTGGAAAGTAAATTCATCAAGAACGTGTTATATCACCTAACATATACACGGAGGGAAGTGTTAGACAGGCGTGTTATATCACCTAACATATATACGGAGAGAAGTGTTAGACAGGCGTGTTATATCACCTAACATATATACGGAGGGAGTGTTAGACAGGCGTGTTATATCACCTAACATATATACGGAGGGAAGTGTTAGACAGGCGTGTTATATCACCTAACATATATACGGAGGGAAGTGTTAGACAGGGGGATAAAGTTTAGCAAGAGATTAATAACTTGCCTTATAACAATGACATCATTCGGGTTTGTGGGAAAGTCTAAGAATATTATTCGAAAGAGTAAATGATAAAAATGCCAAGAAAGTTTTAATGGAAAACAAAGATACTGGTAATAAACGGACATAGTATGGAAAATATAGCTATTCTATAGACATTAAAAGATGATTAACAACGGCAAGAAATAATGTATCGATTAGAGATTAATAAAAGATTAACAACGGCAAGAAAGAGTGTGTGTGTCGATTAGAGATTAATAAAAGATTAACAACGGCAAGAAAGAGTGTGTGTGTCGATTAGAGATTAATAAAAGATTAACAACGGCAAGAAATAATGTGTGTCGATTAGAGATTAATAAAAGATTAACAACGGCAAGAAATTGTTAATCTTTTATTAATCTCTAATCGACACACATTCTTTCTTGCCGTTGTTAATCTTTTATTAATCTCTAATCGACACACACACTCTTTCTTGCCGTTGTTAATCTTTTATTAATCTCTAATCGACACACACTCTTTCTTGCCGTTGTTAATCTTTATTAATCTCTAATCGACACACACTCTTGTTGTTTTTATTGTTTAAGCCATAAATAGTTATAACAGTTGTTGTTTTTATGTTTTAAGCCAAACATGGTTATAACAGTTGTTGTTTTTATTCTTGCCACTGTTATAACCATGTATGGCTTAAACAATAAAAACAACAACTGTTATAACAATGTATGGCTTAAACAATAAAAACAACAACTGTTATAACTATGTATGGCTTAAACAATTAAAAGAACAACTGTTATAACTATGTATGGCTTAAACAATAAAAACAACAACTGTTATAACCATGTATGGCTTAAACACTAAAAAACCCAACTGTTATAACCATGTATGGCTTAAACAATTAAAACAACAACTGTTATAACCATGTATGGCTTAAACAATAAAAACAACCACTGTTATAACCATGTAGGGCTTAAACAATAAAAACAACAACTGTTATAACCATGTATGGCTTAAACAATTAAACAATTAATAATAAGTAGTAAATACAAATTACATAGAGAATTGTACAAGTAGGTATAGTACAAGGTACAGGAAGTTTAGAGAGAAGATGAAATATGTAAGTAGGTATAGTATAAGGTCCAGGAAGTTTAGAGAGAAGATGAAATATGTAAGTAGGTATAGTATAAGGTACAGGAAGTTTAGAGAGAAGATGAAATATGTAAGTAGGTATAATATAAGGTACAGGAAGTTTAGAGAGAAGATGAAATATGTAAAGTAGGTATAGTATAAGGTACAGGAAGTTTAGAGAGAAGATGAAATATGTAAGTAGGTATAATATAAGGTACAGGAAGTTTAGAGAGAAGATGAAATATGTAAAGTAGGTATAGTATAAGGTACAGGAAGTGTAGAGAGAAGATGAAATATGTAAAGTAGGTATAGTATAAGGTACAGGAAGTTTAGAGAGAAGATGAAATATGTAAGTAGGTATAATATAAGGTACAGGAAGTTTAGAGAGAAGATGAAATATGTAAAGTAGGTATAGTATAAGGTCCAGGAAGTTTAGAGAGAAGATGAAATATGTAAGTAGGTATAGTATAAGGTCCAGGAAGTGTAGAGAGAAGATGAAATATGTAAGTAGGTATAGTATAAGGTACAGGAAGTTTAGAGAGAAGATGAAATATGTAAGTAGGTATAGTACAAGGTACAGGAAGTGTAGAGAGAAGATGAAATATGTAAGTAGGTATAGTACAAGGTACAGGAAGTGTAGAGAGAAGATGAAATATGTAAGTAGGTATAGTATAAAGTACAGGAAGTTTATAGCATATTACGGCTCTCTAGAAATACGTTTAGCATATATTATACTAATAACTTTTGTAAGTTTTCTAATTTTCTTTAAATAGATTTTTTTTGTATATAAATGAATAAAATGGCCGTAGCATACTTCAGTAAATCACCACTAGAAGTAACTAGGATGTAAAATTATCTAAAAACTTCAGAAAATCACCACTAGAAGCATTAAATTGTATGATAATCATAGGCTATTTAACTAAATCGCGATTAGAAGTATTATAATATCGTCAGATCTTTCAGTGAGCCACTAATAAAGGCATTAAGGTATATCAAATAAATGTAGGATAATTCGGTAAATTCCCTCTAGAGGGAACAACGTGTATATAATAAGCTAAGATTCTTCATTGAAACATTTCTAGGATTCCTAAGTGCGTATATAATATTTATAGTATAATTCTGTAAATCATCACTAGGCGCTTCGTATATAGAATCACAGCAGAATAATTGAGTAAATCACAGTTAGGGGCACTAGAAGCATTATGTGTTTAAAAATCATAGCATATTTCAGTAAGTCATCACACAGAGCACTAGGTATAATAGTCTTAATGTGCTTCAGTAAGTCACCACTAGGGAAGCAAGATGCCAGAAATATTTAATGCAGGTTTCCTTTAGGTTTAATTGCCTGACTTATTCATATATTATAATACTATCTTTATTGTTTTCCCATTCTTTGGTTGATAACGTACGTGTATCAAAGTATGTAATGTAACAGTTTACACATATATAACCCAATTATAAGAGTATCATAAGTAAATTCCAATACACACTTTAATTAATATTTCTCGTTTCTGCTCTTGGTCCAATGACAATCTTTTGTTGCTACAGTAACCCAAGCTATAAAGCACGTGAATTGGTTCATGCACGAGCACATTCATCCTCTTGCTATGATGACATTAATCTTAAGTCGTGTTTAATCTTCTTTATTTGAGAACTGTAAATATTTAGTTATATAGCTTTCCTCGAAATCACATTGTTAGTGTTATAAACTCGTGTACTTAATGTGTACTGTTTAAAAACTTATATATTTACGTTAGTGAATTCTGATCTATAACAACAGTACACAAGCTAGTTTCTAATTACTAGCGTTGACAGGGAGTTATAGTAGAACCACACAGGCAACAAAGTTTAGCTTTGACACAGAGTTACAGTACAACCACACAGGCAATAAAGTTTAGCTTTGGCACAGAATTATAGTAGAACCACACAGGCAACAAAGTTTAGCTTTGACACAGAGTTATAGTAGAACCACACAGGCAACAAAGTTTAGCTTTGACACAGATTTATGGTAGAACCACTCAGGCAAAAAAGTTCGGCTTTCAGTTAGAGTTATAATGGAATCACTCCAGCAACAAAGTTTAGCTTTTACACAGAGTTATAGTGGAACCACTCAGGCAACAAAGTTGAGCTCTGATTTAGAGTTATTGTGGAACCACTCAGGCAACAAAGATTTCTTTACATAACTTAATAGCCTTCAAATTATTTACCTCCGAACATCTTTAATTAAATTCAATTACTCTCTTTCTAATTTAGGCTTACAAGAAATGTCAAAAATCGTTGTCACATTTTAAATGTCGTATTTCATTGTCAGTTTTCAATGCTGCTGACCCAATTTAAGCCTTTTTCATTATTATCTAGTGTATCACAACATGAATCGATAAAACAGAAAACTAGATTTAAAACAAATATACAGTTATTTCCGTTTCAAAGAATTGAAAAAATACCCAACGTTTTATTAGTAAAATGAAGCTAATTCATACAGAGTTAGGCCTTCCACAGAGTGATAATAGTGTTTCATATATTGAGGATTAAGTAAAGATTTATCGAATATTCTCACATTTTGATATTATCTACAAACAGAGTATTTTATGTTGTTCAAAAGAAAAAATATATATATAAACTAAATATCACTTATTTAATTTAAAATAAACTCATAGTAATTGTTCCTAAGTGTGCTGGACGTTTTATAATTTTTGTCACAAATGTTATAGAATATATATACACTTGACTCAAACCCTTCACTTATCTTAGGCCTAACTTTAAATTTTTCTATTACATTGTAAATTAGATGTTATTGTACAACAATACTAATATCTTAACGACTGATTCCGATTGTTTACCTTACCGACCAAATTATTCTAATTTTCATAAAATTACTTGTTCTAGCTTTGCATTCCATAAAATCTCAACTTTAAAGTATAATTTATGTTTTTAATATCGTACTATTACCCAAAAGATAAAAAAATCAATATTCCCTCTCCTCTATCCTTTAAATCAATTATTTCGTTCTTGTAAAAATATTCTCACTTGAATGTGAAGATTTGGAGAGAAAAAAATCTCTCCTTAAACAGGAATATTTTAATTGATTTCTAGCTCTGTTGTTTGGTCCCTAAAATAAGACCCTCCAGCGTTTTTATATATTCATCAACTTGATTGAGTTTTCCTATTATTAGCCTTGGAACAATCTCACTTGCTTCTTATCGATTCACATTCATTGAGTCACCAACTTAGATATTTTTAAAGCAGTTTATTAAATTAAACCAATCTCGAAAGTGTGAGTTCGACGTAAGATCTATAATTATTGCATAGTTTTTAAATAGAATGAGATGATATATAGATTAATGAGATTTGGAGCATGCGCTGACCAAACAGTAACACTGGGTTTGGAATGAGTTCAATTCACACTGGTGCCAGATTTTCTTTACGTTTTCTTTATCTACTACCAAAATACGGCTGATGCCTGAAGGTTATTGGAAAGTCGAATGATAATAATGCTTTTCATTTTCAAGCGATTTTTAGTGAATGACACAATATTTGATACAATTTTAGAAGTTTTCCCCATAATATTCCGACTCCTGGTTGAATTATTAGGTCGTCAAGAAATTAATGTCGCCTTATTTTAGATGAGAAAACCCGAACACCTTATATATCAAAACAAAACATTCATTAAATGAAATAGTCTCCATTCTTATCGATGATGCTTTTCCATCTTATAATCAGGTTGTTAATGTCCTGATTAAAGAAATCACTTGGATTTGAAGCAAAAAATATGTCGACGTCCTCTTTAACACCTTCCACATTTACATACGTTTTCCCATTAAGATGGTGTTGCAGCGAACGAAAAAGATGGTAATCTGATGGTGCCATATCTGGAGAATATGGTGAGTGGGGGAGAATTTCCCAACCCAACTCCATAATCTTATGTTGCGTCAAACGTACCACATGTGGACGTACATTGTTGTGGAGAAGAAGAACACCTTTCCGATTGACGAGTGAATGGCGTTTCTGATGAAGGGCTTGATTTAAACGTTCCAGTT
>NW_013673352.1:16619-17713 GCF_000517525.1 Limulus polyphemus
AAATTCAACATGATTTCAAATACAAGTCATTACTTCGCTGACTTGATTAATAACAATCAGTTTCCCCTACTTCATACCAATAACATTACAAACATTACACAGGTACTATCCAGCTGATAGGTTGTGGTATCAAGCGAAAGGCTTCCCGTGAAACTCGTGAGAGAATGGCGAACAAAAGACTGACTCAGATGTTCAGTCCAAAACCAATGACGCGAATGTCACAAGAAGTCAATGAAAAAAACGTTCAGTCCAAAACCACTGACGCGAATATCACAGAAAATCAATGAAAAAAGATGTTTTAATCTGTTCTTACGTACGGGCTATCTGTGCTCTGTCCACCGCGGGTATCGAAAACTGATTTTTAGCATCATCAGCCCTCATACTTACCGGCAGGGGGGGGGGGGGTGTTCACAGAATCATATCTTTAGGCCTAATAAGTTCCTTACTTTCATATCCTCCCCTTTAGACTTGCCGCTGTGCCACTGGAGGACCATACATTCCAGTAGCTATTGTCCTCTACATACAGACAAAATGCACGTGAAGGCTATACAGTTTAAAACGAACTCTTTTTTTGTTTATTTGTTTTTTCGTTTGTGGCTACTTTGATTTGATATGATTTTTTCTTGAAATTATATTTTCACTCTTGTATAACTATTATTGTATTGGTTGTCCTAAACTCAGATGCTATCATTATAACGTTGTTGTATTATAAACTAATGTTATACACGGCAGCCTGCTATCATTATAACGTTGTTGTATCATAAACTAGTGTTATACACGGCAGCCTCCTATCATTATAACGTTGTTGTATCATAATGTTGTATCATAAACTAATGTTATACACGGCAGCCTGCTATCATTATAACGTTGTTGTATCATAAACTAGTGTTATACACGGCAGCTTGCTATCATTATAACGTTGTTGTATCATAATGTTGTATCATAAACTAGTGTTATACATGGCAGCCTGCTATCATTATAACGTTGTTATATCATAAACTAGTGTTATACACGGCAGCATGCTATCATTATAACGTTGTTGTATCATAAACTAGGGTTATACACGGCAGCATGCTATCATTATAACGTTGTTG
>NW_013673352.1:18632-22288 GCF_000517525.1 Limulus polyphemus
ATCGTCTTACCAACCAATATCATACTTTAGTCTCCTATATTCCACACAATATCCTACTTTAGTCTTCTATATTCTACACAATATCCTACTTTAGTCTCCTATATTCCACACAATATCATACTTTAGTCTCCTATATTCCACACAATATCCTACTTTAGTCTCCTATATTCCATATCCCCTACTTTAGTCTCCTATATTCCACACAATATCCTACTTTAGTCTTCTATATTCCACACAATATCCTACTTTAGTCTCCTATATTCCACACAATATCCTACTTTAATCTCTGAATGAATGTAAGTTTGCCGAATAATTATATATTGTTTTTATAAATCGTCAGAGTTTATCGCGTTGTTTGTTACATATTTAAAATCTCATCATTACAAACATAATCCCGCATTAGAAACTTTTCAACCCGATTTCGATCCCCACACACGTTAATAATCTATACAATCTAGTGGTTACGTTCTTTGAATAAAACATCTTGTATTATTATTATTATTATCTTCGTTTATCTTAAGTGAACAATAAGTGTCACAACTGATCTTTATTTCAATGATTCAACGTGACTTGGAAACTGGACTGTAGCGTGCAGTAGAAAGGATTGGTTGATTAGAACGACGGTATTTCGACAGATCTGACGGGGAAACTCATACTGCCGGTAAACCGGAAACAGTTTCTACTTCCATGATTGAATTCTGCCGGAAGTAAACGAATACTCACCCGCCATGTTGCTCCTTCTGGGTGTCGTTTAGTGAAGTAAATTTCATTTCCCTGAATGATAACGACTCCAAACCTACAGGAAACACTGACGAATCTTGTGCTTACTTAGTTTGGCCTCTGCAAAGCCCAGGCATCAATATTGGTGAGTTAGTGTGGGTGTGACCAAGGAAAACAACAAAAATCAAAGAAGAAACTCTATGTAGTACTTAAAGACGCCTGGAATTCAATTCCTATTGAGTCATACCGCGGTTGTGGTAAGCAAAATGTAGCGTTTTGAAACAGGTGAGAATCCACGAACATAAGGGTCAGTGGCAAAAGCCGTCCACGTGCTCCATGAGACAATGGGCAATATATCCAAGAAGGATCTCCATCTGGGAAAGAGAAACAAATCATGCTTTTATGACGATTCCATTCAATGGTCAAATACCTCAATCATTTAAATAATGAAAGTGGTATTCTTGCTAATCCATATGACGTAACATCTATGGATTTCTGTGTTATCTGATTCTTGGATTATCGAAAGTGGACTGGTGTGCCTTAGATATGACACCCTTAAGATGGAGCATTTTGCAATAAAAACTACGTTGGTGGGCTCTTGTCAAGATTCACGGTCATCAGGCGGAGAATGAATGAATGTGATTAGATAGATTTAACGAAGTGGTAAGACATCTAAATCGTTTCAATATAACGTACTCGACCTCTGTAGACCTAACTTTGAAGTAACACGCAACAATAGGATCAAACTAAACATGTTTCAAAACATCAAAATATCTGTTTTCAAAACAACTCTAAATTGATCAAATCAACCGTTTTTAGATAAAAAAATGATAAAACACAGTTACTAGTTGGATCAAACTAACCGTTCTTTTTAACATAGGTAACAGCTTCCACAAATTAATCATTTCTAAAACACGGGTGCTACTTTGATCCAATTAGTCGTTTTTAAAACAAAACTAAACCAATCTTTTTATCAAATGATTGTCCTGAAAGTCCAATGGGTAGCGAATGGAGTTCTGGATATCAATTGGTTGGTAAGACGATAAATAATGGAGTTCTGGATATCAATTGGTTGGTAAGACGATAAATAATGGAGTTCTGGATATCAATTGGTTGGTAAGACGATGAAGAATGGAGTTATGAATGTCAACTGGTTTGTAAGACGATGAAGAATGGAGTTCTGGATATCAATTGTGTGGAATATAGGAGACTAAAGTAGGATATTGTGTAGAATATAGAAGACTAAAGTAGGATATTATGGGGAATATAGGAGACTAAAGTAGGATATTGTGTGGAATATAGGAGACTAAAGTAGGATATTATGTGGAATATAGGAGAATAATGTAGGATATTGTGTGGACTATTGGAGACTAAAGTAGGATATTGTGTGGACTATAATCCTACCTTAGTCTCGTATATCCCCCACACTCTTCTACTTTAGTCTCCTATCCCCTACTTTAGTCTCCTATACTCCACACACCATTATCGTCTGCCAGCTATGGTTCAAACATATACGATGAGATTGATACATTATCGTCTGCCTGCTCTGGTTCAAACATATAAGGTGCGATTGACATATTACATCCTTCTTCCTCTTCACATGCTGTCGCCATTTTTGTTTACCTTGTGTGACGTAGGTTTGACCAAATACCGTTTGGAGCCACATGAGCTTGAGTGTTTCGTGACTTTTTAATCGTATTAATTTTAGTGCGATACGATATACATATTCAAGAACGAAAAATGCCCTCTATTGTCTGTCGTCTTTAAAACAAAGGAAATAAATATTCCTCTTCAACCAAAACACTTTTTCGAAATATCGTCCGCATGGAGGCGCCAATACCCGTGAAAGCAAAATTCGTATCACGATCACTGATATATAGGCAATATTTCGTTTCTTTTAATTTGCTGTTATCTAGGCCTAATTCATCGACAACTTTTGGTCAGTTTCATTCATTGATTTTTTCTTTTGTTTGTTTGTAATTAAGCACAAAGCTACACAATGGGCTACCTGTGCTCTGCCCACTACGGGTATCGAAACCCGGATTCTAGCGTTGTAAGTCCGCGGACATACCACTGTGCCACTGGGGGGCTTTTCTTTTGTTAGCTAAAATCTTCATTATATATAGAGCTAGTCGTGTTCCTCCACTAATAACAGCGTTCTTTATCGATCTAATATTTTTATTACTATTTCGGTACATGCATTAAGTCAGTAGTGTGACAAAAAAAATATTTTTCCATATTCCATTAGCAGGTCGTAGGTTCTATTTAAGCATAATATTAATACATATAATATGTATTTCATTATTCCGTTGGTACCACAGACTTGTATGTGTAGTCAGTTACCTAGTAATCAGAGTGATTAGATCAGATGTAACAAAGTGTTAGCTATACACATGTTCAGATGTAGTGAAGGCAATATATTCTTGTCAGTTTCCAACACTGTTAATCTAGACACGTATCTGCCAATCTGTAAAATTTCTTAGTTCTCTCTTTCCTATACTCCACACACCATCCTACCTTAGTCTCGTATATCCCCCACACTCTTCTACTTTAGTCTGCTATATTCCAGCTCTGGTTCAAACATATACGGTGAGATTGATACATTATCGTCTGCAAGCTCTGGTTCAAACATATACGGTGAGATTGATACAGGCAGACGATAATGTATAACACTAGTTTATGATTCAACAACGTTATAATGATAGCAGGCTGCCGTGTATAACACTAGTTTATGATACAACAACGTTATAATGATAGCAGGCTGCCATGTATAACATTAGTTTATGATACAACATTATGATACAACAACGTTATAATGATAGCAGGGTGTCATGTATAACACTAGTTTATGATACAACAACGTTATAATGATAACAGGCTGCCGTGTATAACACTAGTTTATGATACAACAACGTTATAATGATAACAGGCTGCCG
>NW_013673352.1:23196-27408 GCF_000517525.1 Limulus polyphemus
TATTAATGTCAAGTGGTTAGTAAGACAATGAACAATGGTGTTATTAATGTCAAGTGGTTAGTAAGACAATGAACAATGGTGTTATTAATGTCAAGTTGTTGGTAAGACAATGAACAATGGAGTTATTAATGTCTTTCAGTAGGAATTAACGTCCTATAAATGTTAATTTGAGTTAAATGTTAAGTTAACTACACAATAACTGTAATGAACAATTTTAGTATAGATAAAGACATTTGTTCATTAAGTAAAGTCTTTCTCTAATGTCAGTTATTAAAACACAAGTTTCAGTTTCCCTTCCTTCTCCTGGTGGCTAAGTTATAAAAAAACGAAATATGATCAGAAGAGAACCACGCTGTAGTTTTGTGGACTGTATATTTTAAAAACGAACATCACTCTAAACATTACTGTAAAAAGTAAACATTTGTTTATCAAGTAAACTCCATCTCTATGTTAGTTATTGAAACAAACAATTTAGTTTTCCTTGCTCCTCCTGGTGACTACGTTAAGAAAGTTCTTAAAAACAAAAAATAAGAGAAAGACACCGTACCTACTGGCAACTGTGTATTCTAAAAACGAACACTAGTCTAAACTTTTCTGTACAAAGACGAGAACAAGGCTGACAGTTATAAATCTGCTTAACTCGAAGGTCATAAGAATTTAAAAACTACTGTGTACCAAGTTTTATATTTGGAAACATTTAGAGTTATCTATCAGTGGGATCAAATCAAGCAACATATATAAACTAGGTTCTCAGAAGAAACGTCTCCATTCTGACGATTTAAATATTTGTTTATGTAAACGAACATTCCTCAGTAACTCCCCAAAGTGTTACAATGTAAATACACTTTCATATGAACTAAAACTTCACACACGAACTAACTATCACCACATTACATGACTATTAAACATTTGGATTTCGTCGTTAGGTGGAGCATTCCTCTCTTTATTAACGTTTATCAATAACACTTGGTACGATTATTTATCAATAACACTTGGTAAGACTATTTACCAATGACAGTTGGTATGATTATTTACCAATAACACTTGGTACGACTATTTATCAATAACACTTGGTACGACTATTTATCAATAACACTTGGTACGACTATTTATCAATAACACTTGGTACGACTATTTATTAATAACTCTTGGTACTACTATTTATTAATAACACTTGGTACGACTATTCATCAATAACACTTGGCACGACCATTTATCAATAACACTTGGTACGACTATTTATCAATAACACTTGGTACGACTCATTGGGGTACCCACATACTAACAATACTCCTTGCGATACTCACATGGTAACAATACTCATTGGGATACCCACATAGTAACGATACTTCTTGGGTATCCACATAGTAACAAAACTCCTTGGGATACTCACATAGTAACAATACCCCTTGGGATACTCACATAGTAACAATACTCCTTGGGATACCCACATAGTAACAATACTCCTTGGGGTACTCACATAGCAACGAAACTACATTAGGTACCCACATAGTAACAATACTCCTTGAGGTACCCACATATATAGTAACGTTACTCCAGGAGATATCCACATATATAGTAACGTTACTCCAGGAGATATCCACACATATAGTAACGTTACTCCAGGAGATATCCACACATATAGTAACGTTACTCCAGGAGATATCCACACATATAGTAACGTTACTCCAGGAGATATCCACACATATAGTAACGTTACTCCAGGAGATATCCACACATATAGTAACGTTACTCCAGGAGATATCCACATAGTAATTAATTCACACTTTGATTAACTGTATCCATTAGAATGTTTAATATATTTATCTTTATGAAAATGAGTTTTTATTATTGTTATATATTTTATTATACTAATTGTTTTGCATTATTAACTTGATATATACACTTAGGACTAAACTAAATCTTACATGTTTGCCGAAGTACCTGAATTAGTATTGGGATTATGGTCTAAAATGTCGCTAACAGCAAGGATGACCTTCCGAACCACAACAATGCATTCTAATCAATATAAACCAGAGTCTATAACACTATCTTTGAAAAGAAACAGTTTATATGGATGAGAAATAATCAATAAAAATCAACCCAGTAATTTATAAAGTTAATATCTCCGAGGACTTACCAAGGCTTCCACTATAACACTAGCCTAAAGGACCCATTTCGATTGCTGCGTTCCTCGTATTGGCTTATAAAGGACTAACGAATCGGAAGTTTTTGTTAAATCCTATCTGACTTATTAGCTCTGAAGGCTAACACCGCTAAATCCGGGTTTCTATACTCTTGGTGGGCGCAGCAGAGATAGCTCATTAGGTAGCCTTACACTTAACAACAAACAAAGAAACAACCCTGACTTAGAAACAATTTGATTCAATATGTTTTATTCTCTAGCTTCCTTAGATAATAGTCTAAAGTTAGAAAACATAAGAGGGGATCCTCAATAGCCGCGGCACTTGAAATTATTATAGGCAAGATTAGAGTAAATTAAACTATGAGACCTTGGGCGTGGTTAAATACATCAACCGAAGGGGTTTGACCTTCTGAGTCCAAAACTGTAATCATATCTTAAATCGGTCAAGAAATGATAGAGCTATGAGCTAAAAGTTTGTACTTGAAAAAACTCAGAGCCATCCGTTATGCCGCGGCTAATAGGTTAAAATTGCCAGACAAAACCTTTGCTCTGGTGAACTTCATAAATACAAATGTCATTTAAGGCTTTGTAATCTGAGGCTCTTCCTTTCGCCACCAACTAAAGACAGTCTATATATATTTGCTTGTTCGCTTCCTGTCAAACACAAAGCTACAGAATGGGCTATGCCCACCACGGGTATCGAAACCTTGTTTTTAGCGTTATAAGCCTTCAGACTTACCGCTGAACTACCTTCCGATCATAGAGTAATTCGTTATATTAACAGAAAATACAATTAACTATTTTCAAGTCACTTTATTCTTATTTTACGAAACAAAAAATGTGAACACATCTTAGTGCAATGGACTGTCTGACCTGCAATGTGCCAATAGCAACGGTCGAACTCCGAATTTTAGCGACGAGCCATAGGAAGACTTTTGCTACAATAGTCATAAATAAAAAAATATCCAGTTGTTTTTTTTAAATTGAATAGTTTGATTGATCTTTGGACTAAAGTATCACATTTAATCTCACTAAAAGTCACTATAATAAACTAACTCGTGTAGATTTAACCTAAACTTGGAAAAATATGGTATACTTCTCTTAATGCTAAGTTAGACCACTCCCAATTATTTCAGTTGAAGAAAAATCCACTAGACGGCGCAATATTTGTTTCTAATCACAAAACTACGCAATGGGCTATCTGTGCTCTACCCACCGCAGGTATAGAAACCCGAAATTTATCCTATAAGCCCTCGGGTTAATAAATATTCAGACTTACCACTAAGCCTCTAGGGGGCGTTGTTGTACACATGAACATTATTATATTATTAGTCGCCAAACTTCTCTTCGTTCTCCACTTGTAGCAACAACATGGTAAATAATTTTCTTGAGTCCGTATTCTTGAGATTTCAAACTAAATGAAGAACGTGGATCCGAGTTTTCGTTGATTGTAGAAAAACTATTCGATTTGGGCGCCACCTATCTCAAACATTATGAGTTAATAACAAACGTTATAGTATAATAGAGAATGCAGCTACCGTATTTCAAGAAATCAGAAAGACATTTCGACCTGGATGACTTCACAGAAATTATAACATAAAGATCAATGAACAACACCTAACACTTTACTTCTGGTATATAGATATATTACTAATGTGGGTTAACAACTTAATTAGTGTAGAGAAGTTACTATTGTGGGTTAACAACTAAGTTAGTGTAGAGAAATTACTAATGTGGGTTAACAACTTAGTTAGTGTAGAGAAGTTACTAATGTGGGTTAACAACTTAATTAATGTAGAGAAGTTACTAATGTGGGTTAACAACTTAGTTAGTGTAGAGAAGTTACTAATGTGGGTTAACAACTTAGTTAGTGTAGAGAAATTACTAATGTGGGTTAACAACTTAGTTAGTGTAGAGATAGGTGTAGAGAAGTTACTAATGTGGGTTAACAACTTAATTAGTGTAGAGAAGTTACTAATGTGGGTTAACAACTTAGTCAGTGTAGAGAAATTACTAATGTGGGTTAACAACTTAGTCAGTGTAGAGAAGTTACTAATGTGGGTTAA
>NW_013673352.1:28408-30654 GCF_000517525.1 Limulus polyphemus
ACTAATGTGGGTTAACAACTTAGTCAGTGTAGAGAAGTTACTAATGTGGGTTAACAACTCAGTCAGTGTAGAGAAATTACTAATGTGGGTTAACAACTTAGTTAGTGTAGAGAAGTTACTAATGTGGGTTAAGAACTTAGTTAGTGTAGAGAAGTTACTAATGTGGGTTAACAACTTAATTAGTGTAGAGAAGTTACTAATGTGGGTTAACAACTTAGTTAGTGTAGATAAATTACTAATGTGGGTTAACAACCTAGTCAGTGTAGATAAATTACTAATGTGGGTTAACCCTTAGTTAGTGTAGAGAAGTTACTAATAAGTTGTTAACCCACATGAATTGCTTATAACCATAATATAGACTGTTGCTTGTAACAAAACAAAAACATACATGTCATGAAAAGTTACATTAGGAAAGCTATTTCTCCGCCACCTTGAGTTCGTTGACCAAAACTCCACCAATGATGTTAGATCTTGATTAAATTTGAAATACTCACGGTTGGCTGCTTGACTCTTAGAAATAATAACTCTTGCCACTTCTGTCTGTATATCTTTCTATCAATTGTCTGTCCATCCAACTGTCTATTTATCTGTCTGTCTCTATATGTTCATTATTAGTCTATGTAACTGAAAACTTGTTCAGGTCATTGTATCATAATTAATGTGTTTCTGGGCTGTTCCTTAATTCTAAGATCGTTATGTGTCTGTAACTGATAACATTTCTTTGTAACTTTTTATATCAGCTTCATTACCCATGTCAAGTAGATTTTGTAGTTGTTGAAAAAAAAAAGTCGTACCCGCAGGGGTTTTTTAAGTATTTCTACCTTCTTATCGGCAAATAATTACACTCGTGAGAGGGAAATTCCCAGAACAAAAAAAAAGTTGAAATAAATATCATAGTGAGGTCCATGTTCAAATTACAAAACATTCTGATATAATCATAAGGATGGTTATTTGACGATATGTTTCTTACATGGTTCATCTTAGATGTCGATTAGATCGTGTACACTCGGAAGATAAAGAACAGCCAAGATTCAAACCTTAGATTACAAGAAGATTATACTCACTAGACTTTGATTTAAATTAAAGCTAATTTCTAATTTTTCTTCCAAGCCAGATATGTAATAATCCAAATACGAACTTTCCATCTTCAATCACGGTCCTGTTCTGATCTCGCATCAAGATATGCTCAAACCCACATTTCATCTTTCAAGTGCCCTCTAAGGACATCCCCCCTTTTTTTATGAATATCGGGAAAAGTTGTTGAGTTTCGTCTCCATGTTTTCCTGTATTGGGTTACAAAAGTGACCCATCACCCGTGAAATTTGTAATTATTGTTTGTGATTCACTAACTATCTCTTTTTCTTTTGCCCCAATAATTGGTTTTGGTGACATTGACTCCGTTGAGGTAATTATGTTGTGTTGAAACCTTTTAGTGGGTGAGAGTTACATTCGAGATATCCTGGGAATAAAGACGGTCTCATAAAAGTTTTAGTTGTTTGCTAGTCAAGATTCCTGAAACTGGTTCTATGACAGTTCGTAAATGCAGTGGATGATCATCTACTAATAATCTATCAAATGAGGACCTTCAAGACATGATGGCAGGTCGTCTTCTAGTAAGTCCAATGAAATCAACTCGTCAAAATAAGCCAAAAGCTTCCGATTCTAAAACAACATTGTTTCCATTGATACAAGCTGCACGTATACAAGAAATTACCAGAAGATGACTGGCATGTGGATTCTTGTGAATCTTTCATGGCGCAGGAGAAAGTAGATGGACGTTTGACCTACTTGTTTTGAACAAAGAAGGCAACAGATTGCGTCTTTAGCGAAATTGACTGTCGCAGTTAATGGTACTTGCTCCCCCCCCCCAAGAAAAACACTGGATTTCAGTAATATAAAACCAGAAACAAATAAGACTGATGGATAGAATGTCATATTGTGGGTCAAATTATGGCTAGAATGTCAACTTGTTGATCACATTATGGAAAAATGTCATGTTTTGGGTCAATTTATGGATAATGTCATGTTGTAAGTTAACTGATTGATAGGATATCATATTGTGGGCCAAATTATGGCTAGAATGTCAACTTGTTGATCAAGTTATGGAAAGAATGTCATGTTTTGGGTCAATTTATGGATAATATGTCATGTTGTGGGTCAGTTGATGAGTAAAATGTCATGTTGTAAGTCAACTGATTGATAGGATGTCATGTTGTGGGTACACTAATGTATAGGATGTCATGTTG
>NW_013673352.1:31473-33703 GCF_000517525.1 Limulus polyphemus
AATATTAACAGGTTCAGTAACATCCAACAGACAAACTTTACTTTCTTTACCTTCTGTTAATATTGTTCAGTAACATCCAACAGACAAAGGGTACACTGATGTATAGGATGTCATGTTGTGGGTACACTAATGTATAGGATGTCATGTTGTGGGTACACTAAAGAATAGGATGTCATGTTGTGGGTACATTGCTCATCAACAGGACATTGACTGAATTCTCTTCAACGTTGATGAATACGTTCCTGGTGGTCATGGATTTCCATAACATATCAGAGGACATGCACTTTCAACAGGATGATATGCCAACTGCACTTTTTCGTGACAGACGAACAGGTGTCGTGGGCCAATGGCGGGGTCTGCACGCTCTTACCCCATAACAGTTTTTATTTGGGGAATAAATAAAACTCTTAGTGTTATTCCACCCGTCAAAATAACCTAAAGAATCTGAAGCAGAGAATCACAACGAAACCGTCACACCACAAAATGCTACAAAAAGTGAAAGATGTCGTGATATCAAGGAAGGTTTTTGGAAAGCTGAGTCAGAAAGATCGCGGCGTTGCGCGACTATTGTTCTATCTTGTATATATTCTCGAACTTTCTCTTCCAGTCAATTTACTTTTTTTTCTATTTGAGAAACGGATACAATGCAAGGCAAGATAATGGGGGGAAGGTGGGTTAATGATCATGAGCCCTCTTTTCAGTACAGAATTTAAAAAAAATTAAGTTTGTTAGTTAGTTTGTGAAGACCCAAAATAAGTAACAATTATTCCATAAGACTGATGAAAATTGGGACGGTATATCCAATATTACTTTTAAAACAAAAATTATATATTTATTTTATTAATTAACCTATTATTAAAAACTTTCACGTATTATTGCAACTAGGTTTCGGTTTCGGTTCAGGAGTTGGATTTCCTCCCTTCGTGCTTTAAGAGGGGGAACGCATATCAAAACAATAAATTACTCCCACGATAGGCCTATGGTAATTTTACGGACTTACAACGCTAAAATCTGAGATTAGATTCCGTCGGTAGATAGACCACAGATATCCCATTGTGTAGCTGTGCTCTAAGAAAATCTACCAAAAACCAAACAAACAAAACCAGTTTTCAATAAAGGCAAAATCATTAGCACTTTCATAGCAGGTAAATAAGAAATTAGTGAGAGGGGTGCGATGTTGTGACGTACATTAATAACCTCTTCGTTCAAAATAAAGTTTCAATAACTTTTACAATTGAGGAT
This sequence comes from Limulus polyphemus, assembly GCF_000517525.1. Classification (NCBI taxonomy): domain Eukaryota; kingdom Metazoa; phylum Arthropoda; class Merostomata; order Xiphosura; family Limulidae; genus Limulus; species Limulus polyphemus. The sequence goes on from NW_013673352.1 coordinate 32,716, forward strand.
CGATGTTAATAAGCAGGGAGGTAATGTAAAAGCTAAGTTTGGAAGCATGTTAACAAAGGCATTTCAATGTTGTTAAGCAGGGAGGTAATGTAAAAGCTAAGTTTGGAAGCATGTTAACAAAGGCATTTCTAATGTTGTTAAGCAGGAAGGTAATGTAAAAGCTGTTTGGAAACATGTTAACAAAGGCATTTCAATGTTGTTAAACAGGGAGGTAATGTAAAAGCTGTTTGAAAGCATGGCACCAAAGGCATTTCAATGTTGTTAAACAGGGAGGTAATGTAAAAGCTAAGTTTTGAAGCATGGCACCAAAGGCATTTCAATGTTGTTAAACAGGGAGGTAATGTAAAAGCTGTTTGGAAGCATAGCACCAAAGGCATTTCAGACTAAGAAATTTCGTTCTGAAATTTTCAGATACAGACAATAAGTCTTATCTGATAAAGTACGTTGAATAAACTGGTAATTATTGAATCTTTCTCATGTTTTCTCTGGACCTTGAAATGTATCGGGACTAAATATAAGGTGATGCCTTCACTTTCAAACATTAAATATTCTAAAACCCTGATTATCGTTTCTGTTATTACACATTTCATATTCCCTTACTGAAAGTGTCCTTGACGAAAAAGAACTCTAATCGTGATTAAGGAGTTGATTAGATAACAGAGAAACTGTTTGATTCCTTTTGTAATATTTTCATTGCAATATCTTGATATCTGGGGAGAATATCATTCAATAATGAAAAACCACACAATCACGAATCCTTCAGAATGGCTACAGGAAAACTGCAGTTAGCACCAGAAGGTTGCTGAAACATTAGCTGAACTGCTAATAATTGCCTTACAAAATTTCCATATGGCAGTTTTCGTTAGGTCATCTGATGACAAGATTTCGAAATTACAGAGTAAATCCAACAAACCTTACCTTCTGTTAATATTGTTCAGTAACATCCAACAGACAACCTTTACCTTCTGTTAATATTAACAACATGACA
>NW_013673352.1:34280-36324 GCF_000517525.1 Limulus polyphemus
TAATATTGTTCAGTAAAATCCAACAGACAAACTTTAATTTCTGATAATATTGTTCAGTAACATCCAACAGACAAACTTTACTTTCTGTTAATATTGTTCAGTAAAATCCAACAGACAAGATTTACTTTCTGATAATATTGTTCAGTAAAATCCAACAGACAAACTTTAATTTCTGATAATATTGTTCAGTAACATCCAACAGACAAACTTTACTTTCTGTTAATATTGTTCAGTAACACCCAACAGACAAGCTTTACTTTCTGTTAATATTGTTCAGTAACATCCAACAGACAAACTTTACCTTCTGTTAATATTGTTCAGTAACATCCAACAGACAAACTTTACTTTCTGTTAATATTGTTCAGTAACACCCAACAGACAAGCTTTACTTTCTGTTAATATTGTTCAATAAAATCCAACAGACAAACTTTACCTTCTGTTAATATTGTTCAGTAACATCCAACAGACAAACTTTACTTTCTGTTAATATTGTTCAGTAAAATCCAACAGACAAACTTTACCTTTTGTTAATATTGTTCAGTAACATCCAACAGACAAACTTTACCTTCTGTTAATATTGTTCAGTAACATACAACAGACAAGCTTTACTTTCTGTTAACATCGTTCAGTAACATCCAACAGACAAATTGATTTGAACTCAACACACAAGTATTAATTTGTAAATAACACGATTAAAAACATCTAATGTAATCTATCAAAATCATGTAAAAATTGTCCAACTACATAAATCATGTTATTAATATTTTCCAGGTTGTTTCTTTTTTTAAAGAAACTTGACGACGTAGTAGTTAGAAAAATTACAACACTGGATCATTAATGTGTACGGATTGTACCGAGCTCACGGTCTCTGTCGACTTCTACTCGGTGAGATACGTGAAAGAGTTCGTGTAACGTGCGGCTAGATGAAAGTTACGGAGCGCAGTCGGAAACTGTCACTGACGCCAGTGCGCATGCGTGCGACATCAGATTTGTATTTAACCATTCCGTTCATAAAACTTTGGATCAGTTGCACCGAGTGGAAGCTCGAGTCACGTGGTCATAAAGCGCATCCAAAAGGAGACAAAGGAAAGTGGCGAACGTCGAATTCCTAAGCTCGTTCCTCCGCTAAGAATTACCAGGTATCCCTCCATGAATCCTACTGTCCCGTCTGTCAATGTAACTTTGCACTCCCAGGACAACGTGACCATTTCTCAGCAAGCAGGTATCGAGATATACGAGGTGCCTGTGAGTGTCATCAGTTTACTCTCTGTATGCTATGGTACCGTATCGCTCTTGGCGGTGCTGGGAAACTTTTGTGTGTTATGGATTGTGGCTACTAGCCTCCGGATGCAAACGGTTACCAACTTTTTCATCGCGAATCTGGCTTGTGCGGACATCATTATTGGACTCTTCTCCATTCCATTCCAGTTCCAGGCGGCGCTGTTACAGCGATGGGTCCTACCTGAATTCATGTGTGCTTTCTGTCCTTTTGTCCAAACGTTGTCCGTGAATGTCAGTATCTTCACGTTGGCGGCCATCGCTCTCGATCGGTACCGTGCCGTCATGTATCCTCTCAAAGCCCGAACTACGAAACTCAGGGCTAAGTTTGTTATCCTGGGTATTTGGGCGTTCGCCGCGACGACCAGTGTACCCTATGCGTTAGCCCTAAGGGTAACCTACGTGTACGACCCCATGACGAAGAACTACACCAAACCCTTCTGTGACAATGTGGGTGTTCCACAGTGGGTGTGGAAAACGTACAACCCCGTACTGGTTTGTTTGCAGTATTTCTTTCCGTTATTTGTCATCAGCTACGCATACGGAAAAATGGGTCTGAAACTGAAGGATGCACGAGCACCTGGAAACGCCGAAGACGTCCGAGACGCGGGGATTCTTCGCAACAAACGAAAGGTGCGATATTCTCATCTCCGTCATCTTCTTGATTAATGTATTCTTAAGTAATACATACAGCTTGAAGTTTTGGTTCGGCACCATAGATTCTCTACAGTATGACTTAAAATGTCCAATCAGATTTCTAAGGTAG
>NW_013673352.1:37102-38811 GCF_000517525.1 Limulus polyphemus
TCAGATTTCTAAGGTAGACGTATGTTAATTAAAATGTCCAATCAGATTTCTAAGGTAGACGTATGTTAATTAAAATGTCCAATCAGATTTCTAAGGTAGACGTATGTTAATTAAAATGTCCAATCAGATTTCTAAGGTAGACGTATGTTAATTAAAATGTCCAATCAGATTTCTAAGGTAGACGTATGTTAATTTTACCATTTATTCTCCTGTTAGAAGGCGTCTGTCGTTCGTGATTTAAAGTAAGTCGTAGATAAAACCGATTAATCCGTTCCTCAACTTTATCACTCGATTAAAAATCGTTCATCAATACTTGAAAAAAAGGCACGTGCTCTTCAAATTAACGAACTGTGAATTTTACGAAAAATGGGCTCAAATATATTATATTTCTAAGTTTAATATTTAAGTTATAACAACAAATTCGTTTTATCACGTTGTTTTCTATAATATACAATCAGAAACTTTAAGTGACAGTATAACTGAGATAGATAGATATCAGGTTTCAGTTTCTTTACTGCAAGATAGATTCTCTAATAACTAAAGCAAGGTCGTTCAAAATGCTGAAAACAGTTTCTAGGGTCATTAATTTGTTTTATATGGCCAAAGTTCTCAAGCAGTGGTCAGAGACCTCTAGGGATCTGTGATGAGCGTTCTAAAGAGGGTAATAATAAGATTCAAGTTTCTACATAACAGTTTTAACAAAAACAGAATGATACTGTGTTAACAAAATAAAACTGATTTTAAAGTTTCACTACCATTGTTATTCTTATCATTGCTGCTATTATATACAGAGGATAAACTTAACTGAGTATAGAAATCAGTGAGATTCTCTCTGGTAAAAAATAAACACTCTGGAACCTTCTGGATATGCCTCTACTTCTCTCATTTCTCCATACGTCTTCAAACTCACTGGACAGCGCACGACCAACCTCCCCAGATAAAATTTAAATACCCCACGAAAGTAATAAACAAAATCATCGTAAGTGGGGCAAAGGGGGGTAACGATATCCCTGAACACCACAGTTGAGGAGTTTGTTTCCTTTAAAAACTAAATACCTGTCACGAATATTTTTTAAAATGAGATTGAAAAACACTGTGCTAAGTGGTTGTTGTGAATGAAATGTCTGGTTAAATATTAATAGTTTTAGATGTTTACAAATGGCGACACCGTCTTAGAATGGTGCTGAAAACGCTATTACGCTACCTGTTATCAGAGTTTCATTGCTAGGTTTACAGTAATCATCCTGTTGGTTATTTTTAGGTTTAACTAACAAATTCAGTAATCATCCTGTTGGTTATTTTTAGGTTTACCTGACGAATTCAGTAATCATCCTGTTGGTTATTTTTAGGTTTACCTGACAAATGCAGTAATCATCCTGTTGGTTATTTTTAGGTTTACCTAACGAATTCAGTTGTTAGGTAAACCTAAAAATATCGAACACATTGATTATGACGTGTAGGTAAACCTAAAAATAACCAACAGTGTGATTACTGCATTTGTTAGGTAAACCTAAAAATAACCAACAGGATGATTACTGAATTCGTTAGGTAAACCTAAAAATAACCAACAGGATGATTACTGCATTTGTCAGGTAAACCTAAAAATAACCAACAGGGTGATTTCGAACACATTGATTATGACGTGGGTAAACCTAAAAATAATTATGACGTGTGTACAATGTGTTCGATATTTTTAGGTTTACCTAACA
>NW_013673353.1:0-1129 GCF_000517525.1 Limulus polyphemus
ATATTAAATACGGTATGAATGATTTAGATATTAAATACAGTATGAATTATCTAGATATTAAATACGGTATGAATTATCTAGATATTAAATACAGTATGAATTATCTAGATATTAAATACGGTATGAATTATCTAGATATTAAATACGGTATGAATTATCTAGATATTAAATACGGTATGAATTATCTAGATATTAAATACAGTATCAATGAACTAGATGTTAAATACGGTATGAATTATCTAGATATTAAATACGGTATGAATTATCTAGATTTAAATACGGTATGAATTATCTAGATATTAAATACAGTATCAATGAACTAGATGTTAAATACGGTATGAATTATCTAGATGTTAAATACAGTATCAATGATTTAGATATTAAAAAGAGTATGAATTATCTAGATATTAAATACGGTATGAATTATTTAGATGTTAAATACAGTATCAATGAACTAGATGTTAAATACAGTATCAATGAACTAGATGTTAAATACAGTATGAATTATTTAGATGTTAAATACAGTATCAATGAACTAGATGTTAAATACAGTATGAATTATCTAGATGTTAAATACAGTATCAATGAACTAGATGTTAAATACAGTATCAGTGAACTAGATGTTAAATACGGTATCAATGAACTAGATGTTAAATACAGTATCAGTGAACTAGATGTTAAATACAGTATGAATTATCCAGATGTTAAATACAGGGTGTTCACATTCATACGGTAAGTCCCACAATCAAATCTGCAGTTTGATTTACATGCCAAAAGGTAAAGATACCATCATGGAAGTATCAAACTACTGAGAACATGGAAGTCAGTGCCGACCCCTAGCGGAAATTGTCTTAAAACGTTCATAAATTTCCTTTCAGGATGAGCAAGTTTTGAATGTATGGTAAATCTTTAGAAAAAAAAAGATCAAATAGTTATTAAAGACATAGTTACTCAAATTTGTTAATGTGTAAACGTGCAATACTCATAAGCCTTGCTGCCAATACTACGTAGGCGGCACCTGGCGTATTGTTTTTTTTTTTTTTTTTTGTAAGTTCTTAACGATTAACAATCTCGAAATACTTCTGTTGTAGTAATAACTTCAAGCTTAATATAACTGTTAATAACTTGT
>NW_013673353.1:1150-3765 GCF_000517525.1 Limulus polyphemus
TTTACTTATACTATACGTTATAACTAAACTAACACAAAACAGAAGTATATTACTTGTAACTACCTAACTTACTTTAACTTAACTACAACCAACGAAAGTCGATCTTTAGTATTTCCAAATCTTATCTAAAACTAAAACTACAACACTGAAAAAGTGATCTTTAGCAGTTAAATATCTTATCGAAAGCTGCAAAACTAAACGTATCTTGTTATTTGGTAGTTTCGAATCTTATGTAAAACTACAACACCGAAGAACAGTATATATATATATATGTAAAAGATTTCTTTTTCACTAGAGGTGAAACTGAAAAGAGAATCTGTGACGTAGGGGGCCTAAAACTTTATATGATTGGCCGTACCCTCTGCCGTGGACTGCAGTTTGTACGTCCAATCAAAGAATGCTTTAGACTTCTACGTCACACATTCTCTTTTCAATTTTACCTCTAGTGAAAGAGAAAATAAACCTTCAACACACATATATACAATCATTAAACAGTTGGTCCGCTGTATAATGTCATAACGTTATTCACATACCTAAATTAATTTAGGTTACTATATGGTGTAGTAAATAGACTCAAAACCACATAGATTAAAGAACAGTGTTCGTTAGTATTTCAAATCTAAAGCTGCAACATTGAAATCAAGGTTCGTAAGTAGACTCATATCTTACACAATAAATGTGATCTCGAAAATTATTAGACGTATTCATAGTTCAATAATAGCCCCCCAGTAGCACAGCGGTATGTCTGCGGACTTACATCGCTAGAATCCGGGTTTCGATACCCGTGGTGGGCAGAGCAGAGATAGCCCATTGTGTAGCTTTGTGCTTAACTTCAAAAACAAAAACAAAATAGTTCAATAATCACAGAAATAATGACTGCCTTAGCTGTTGTTTTTAATAAGTATTTAAAGTGACCCTAATATTTATGAGGAAGGATTGAAGTTTTGTGTATATATATATGTGTTTAAGTCCAGAACCCACAAAGTCTTGTGCATCTTGTACGTGGAGAGCTTTATAACAGAGAGATAACTCCAAACTGTTATATTCATGCTCTAAAGACATCGTAACTCAAATATAGCGGAAAATCGTTCTACTTAAATACAGTATCAGTTAATAAGATATTAAATACAGTATCAATGATCTAAATATTAAATACAGTATCAATGATCTAAATATTAAATACAGTATCAATGATCTAAATGTTAAATACAGTATCAGTGATTTAGATATTAAATACAGTATGAATTATCTAGATGTTAATTTTCACATTCATACGTTAAGTCCCACAATCAAATCTGCAGTTTGATTTACATGCCAAAAGATAAAGATACCATCATGGAAGTATCAAACTACTGAGAACATGGAAGTCAGTGCCGACCCCTAGCGGAAATTGTCTTAAAACGTTCATAAATTTCCTTTCAGGATGAGCAAGTTTTGAATGTATAGTAAATCTTTAGAAAAAAAAAAGATCAAATAGTTATTAAAGACATAGTTACTCAAATTTGTTAATGTGTAAACGTGCAATACTCATAAGCCTTGCTGCCAATACTACGTAGGCGGCACCTGGCGTATGTTTTGTTTTTGTTTTTTTGTAGGCTAACGATAACAATCTCGAAATACTTCTGTTGTAGTAATAACTTTCAAGCTTAATATAACTGTTAATAACTTGTTGGTATTCAGAATTTAAATGAACTTCCTTCTAAATGTTATACGTTGCTACATGATATTTTAATTTAATTAAAAAGCTTTCTTCTAGAGGAGAATTGGTTACAATATCGCTGGTCTGCACACTTTGTAGAAAAAAATAATGAAATTTCTCTAAAAATTTTATCAAGCAGCGATGCCATAATTCACAACCTAATAACTAAACCTACTTAATTACATTTTTCTAAACATGCCCATTACTGGAACAAAATATGAAAACGTACTAGTCAAGAAGAGAGAATAAATATATAATTAACCGAAAAAAGTATTTTATTTTTTTTGAACTTAATTTCAGTTCAGTAAATATGTATTAATTGTAATAATAATATTTTGGTAACAATTTGAATAAATTGCACAAACTAATCATATAAAATTCTAACAGAGAAGGCTTAAGGAACGTTGCAGAGAAGACTTAAGGAACGTTGCAGGGAAGGCTTATGGAACGTTGCATTACCGAGTCATACTTAACCACTGAAAGATAATTTAACAACAAATGGCATAAGAAAAGGATAGATAGTTGACTCTCGGGCTGACTAACAATGAGTTATATTTAATAAGGTTATCTTCACGGTTTGGTTGAAATTTTGTTTGCAAACGGTACCACGCCCAGTAATTGAATCATATTTTCACTATGAGCGGTATTATAACCGCAATCAGCAGAAGATATATTCAGTTATCATTCCAGGTAATAGATTACTCTCGTTACAAACTGCTATTAAGTTTATTAAAGTTACATTTGTACGTTTCATTTGTATTTTGTATTTATGGCAAAGCTACTAAGCCTATTTGCCGTCGACCCTAATTTTGAATTACTGACCAGAGGGAAGGCAGCCAGTCAATAGCACGCCACTACTCATCATCTACGGTGGAGGATTGACTGCCACTCTTTTAACGCACATACAACAGTAAGT
>NW_013673353.1:4694-13727 GCF_000517525.1 Limulus polyphemus
TAGGAGTTTTGCTATATCACTGAAAAAAGAGCAAACTTGAAAATGTGAAAAAAAAAACACATCTATTTCCTGATTTCTTTTACGTGATAAGGCGTTCAGGCTGGAAGATATTTCCAAAAGATGTCGTATGTAACAATTAATATATCTAATCACAAACACATCAGATCGCCATTTAAAGTTTATTCCTGTTTCTCAGACGGCCTTCCTTTTTTTCTTTCTTTTTTCCAAAGTTATATCCACCATTGGCCCAATCTGCCTTTATTCCTAAAGAAAAGAAAATAGGCCTAGCTGTCGAAACTTCTAGTGTTTTATTTGCTGTATATATAAGTGCCTGGCAAATTAAGAATCTGTACTTGAAAAAAAAAAACGTAGTTTCTTATTAAATATAAAACAAATGTTTTTTAAAAAAATAATACAAAGAAAAAGGACAATGTATACTACCGCCGAAGGACGTGAAATTGTAATTCATCGACTCTGTATAAAATAATCTGTATGAAAACACTTGTCTAATTTGTCTTATCCGCCAATTTATGACTGGAGGGGGTAGGGGGAGCTTTATTAGTGCCTGGTGCTCAGAGTGGGAGATGATTGGTGAGGGTGTTATCCGATTATATACATAGACAACACATGCTACACGTGCGTGGGGGGGTTGCTTCGACTTCTGTGCTGTATCATCCACCAAGTACAAACTGCAATGCATATGTATTTAATATAGCCCGATAGATTCCTACTGTTATCTCACAGTAAATATCCGGAACTCTCGATGTATATGACTGCCGGACAGTTCGATGTCGATCTTCCCCCCCTAGTAATACTACACACATATATTTGGCCAAATACGATGATTGAACTTTGAATTGTGGTTGAATCTTCTTATTCCTGATTTGATGCGATACAAAGTAAATCTCCCTCGGTATTTCTGTGATGATTCGCGCCCAATCTCTACAAGCGAAATGTCCTGTACTTCTGTCCGTTTTTCTCCTTCCCTATCTCTATGGCTTGGCCAAGATTGATGCTTAATAAGAACGATTCTTCTTCTTCTTCTCGATCTCTTGGCCGAAGCCTTAAATGTGTATGTGGACCGTTCTTTCCTGCAGCCGGCAGTTTATTAGACGTGTGTGCTGAATAGAATTTCCCATGCTCACTCACGAAGAAAATTACATTGTAAGAGATTTCACATTCATTCCCTAAGCCAAATCTCTATAGGAAAGGCCCAACCATATTAACGTATAAAATAAACAATTTCGTCAGATAAGCCCACTATAGATTTGTAACCCAAGACGTATGGGCTAGTGAGGCGCTACACAGCCTGATGAAATATGTTTTCCAATCACACATGCCAGAAAATTGCACTCCGATTCTGCAATTTAAACAAATGGAACGTCTTGTCACGTGGTTCTGAATGCTCCTGTCACTTTGTACATGAATTTAAGACTTAGGTTTTGAGTGTGTCTAAAACTGCGGAAGGAGCCCGGCGATGTAAACGCCAATGTCAATTTGAAGCCAATGTAGAAAATTGCTTTCTAAGATAAAAGGAAAAGATATAAAAGGCAATATTTTGAATTTCTTGCAATTCGTATAGAAAAAAAAAAAGTTAAATATCTCGTGAATAAAAAAAAACCCGTTTGTCGAGCACATATCGAGCAGACTATTATATCAAAACACGTGCTCAGAAGTATATATATACGGCGTACCAATGAAGTTATTTGCTATTTCTAAAAGGTTTAGTTTCCAAGAACTACTTTGCTTACGTATTTTTAAAACATCTAAAACTAATAAGTTTGGTGAACAAGGTTTTTTTGGTGTGTTTAATGTGTGTTTGGTTTAGTAGAAATATCTTAATACCGAATGTTATGCAGCGGTAATAAATAATCCTTTAGACTACAACCATGGATCTGACTTTAAACAAATATATATAACAATGCAACATTCTAAACAAGTACATTAATATTATCAGGACACCAATTAAAACAATCATGTAACAAAGCAACATTCTAAACAAGTACAAGAATATTATCAGGATACCAATTAAAACAATCATGTAACAATGCAACATTCTAAACAAGTACATTAATATTATCAGGACACCAATTAAAACAATCATGTAACAATGCAACATTCTAAATATTAATGTACTTATTTAGAGTGTTACGTGGTTACACGATTGTTTTAATTGGTATCCTGATAATATTATTGTACTTGTTTAGAATGTTACGTGGTTACACGACTGTTTTAATTGGTTTCCTGATAATATTATTGTACTTGTTGAGAACGTTACGTGGTTACACGATTGTTTTAATTAGTTTCCTGATAATATTCTTGTACTTTTTTAGAATGTTGCATTGTTACATGATTGTTTTAATTGGTATCCTGATAATATTAATGTACTTGTTTAGAGTGTTACGTGGTTACACGATTATTTTAATTGGTATCCTGGTAATATTATTTTACTTGCTTAGAATGTTACGTAGTTACATGATTGTTTTAATTGGTATCCTGATAATATTAATGTACTTGTTTAGAGTGTTACGTGGTTACACGATTATTTTAATTGGTATCCTGGTAATATTCTTTTACTTGCTTAGAATGTTACGTAGTTACATGATTGTTTTAATTGGTATCCTGATAATATTCTTATTGGGTGTTACGTGGTTACATGATTGTTTTAATTGGTATCCTGATAATATTAATGTACTTGTTTAGAATGTTACGTGGTTACACGATTGTTTTAATTGGTATCCTGATGACCTCATGATATTAATGTACTTGTTTAGAATGTTACGTGGTTACATGAATGTTTTAATTGGTATCCTGGTGATATTAATGTAGTTGTTTAGAGTGTTACGTGGTTACATGATTGTTTCTGATGATATTAATGTACTTGTTTAGAGTGTTACGTGGTTACATGAATGTTTTAATTGGTATCCTGATGATATTAATGTACTTGTTTAGAATGTTACGTGGTTACACGATTGTTTTAATTGGTATCCTCATGATATTAATGTACTTATTTAGAATGTTACGTGGTTACATGAATGTTTTAATTGGTATAATACCAATTAAAACATTCATGTAACCACGTAACATTCTAAACAAGTACAAGAACGTCATCAGGATACCAATTAAAACATTCATGTAACCACGTAACATTCTAAACAAGTACAAGAATATTATTAGGTTACGGAATTAATAATAATCCTATAACCCGAGGGGTATCGAAAGGTGGACTTTTCTTCTTCAGGGGCAAACTTCAGGTTACGTAATATACAGCCATGGGTATTCCAAACCGGTATACGGTAATATTATTACGATATTAATTAACAAAGAGTATAAACCACCTAAAAACAACAAAAGCACCTTAACAAACACCTACCAAACTAAAATATTACCAGGTGATTTGATAAAACTAAAGTAAGTTCAAGATTTGTCTTGTTTTTAAGATACTCGCCCAAAGCTATACGAGGGCAATCTGGGCTTAATTCCGAACCGACAGACCAGAGAGAAGGCACCTGGTTAATAACATCCACCTCAAATCTTGGGCTATTCTAATCGAATAGTCTTTGAACATCATTCTTATAATACATCAACGGTCCGAAAGTGCGGACCCGAAATAACCAAGTGGTTAGGGCCCTTGATTTGCAATCTGAGGGTCGCGGGTTCGAATCCCCGTCCCACCAAACATGCTCGCCCTTTCAGCCGTGGGGGGCGTTATAATGTGACGGTCAATCCCACTATTCGTAGCGCAAGAGTTAGCAGTAGGTGGTGATGACTAGCTACCTGCCTTCCCTCTAGTCTATCACTGCTAAATTAGGGAACGGGTAGCGCAGATAGCCCTCGTGTAGTTTTGTGCTTAACTTCAAACTAACAAACTTATTCTTCGGTATATTTCGGGTTTTTAAAAAACAAATAACAGTTCGTTAGCTTGGATGTTTTAAAATGTTTAAAATAGGTCCAAGTTTTAGTTGAGATTTTATTCATATTCTAAATCGTTAACGAAAGCTGGTTCATTTACCATAAATAACAACCGTGATGTGTTTTAGCCTACATTCCAACAGGTTGTGACGTTGCATTGGAAGACATGGTTTAACTTAAGCCTTAAAGCACACAGGAGTAAGGTCGAGAAATGTATTGTTTATTTGAGGCATTATGGAATATGTTTAGATATGATCCCTTGCAGTTTTAATTGTTTTGGGGGTTATATAGATGAGCGTTAAGTGCTGGGGAATGGGGAACTTTAAGATTTATACGTCATTAGAAAGTTAAGAATAAGAAAACTTACATTTTTTAACCCTTTACTTTTTGAACAGATAAAATGTATAAATATTAACTCCCAGCTTATGAAACTCGAAATCGTAAAAGACACATTTTAAAGAAACTCATAATTATTTTAAGTTACAAATTATTCTCGTACGGTAACGTACATCACGAGACTTGAGAACAATTAGTATGCGATATTATATGCCATCACTTAGGGACTGGCTTTAAATATACACAAACGTATATCATTGTAGTGATATGAATGGCAAATGGATGTGCGGAGCTCGACAGAGCGGATGCTCGAACGGATCTTTTCCGTTAAAATTCACGAGAAATTTGCAACTTAAAATGTGATAAAATGAGACCGGCAGCTAACAAATAAAGCAAAACACTTTACTCGACTTAAGCTTCATTATACTGACTGCGTTCGTCTTTCTATTCATATGGTGTTGACAGTGAAGACATCCTTATTCATGCCCAAATGAACACGGGCTCTAAAGCTGAATACATTCGTAGCATCTAGTGTCTAACATAGACTTATATAAGAATTGCTTATACGAAGGCTGCTTCCGTAAAACGATGTTTCTCTTAATGCACCAGCCGGTAAATTTTGCTCTTGTTCCCATTAGTGACACGCGGGAATCGCTACAGCACCGGAACCAGGCCCATGAAATTCAAATGTCACCCAGATAGCGATGTTCTACTGCTTTCATTGAAGGGAGGGGGGGGGCTGTTTGGTCGCCATTACAGGTCGTACACATCTGAAAGAAAAAATGGCACCTCTCGCGGGTTAATCACATCGGATGCCGACCATCGTAGCGACGGGTGGTTCTTCCTTAAACATTGACAAAATGACAATAATTTGACGACAGAATAAGACGCGAGTTTCCTGCATGCTCCTACCGTCTCGTGCTTTATTTATCTCGTTCCAGCTTCGGGAATCACGTGGTAGGAAGTGGACTAAACCTTCTCTTTTTCGTGTTTCAGTCGAGACTGCCGTTGTACAAATAAACACAAAAAACACTTCGATAAAGTACAACTTGACCGAAACGTGGAGCAATTAGCACGATTCACTCGTCGCTGTGCTGCCTTTACCTGGATATTTATCTTACAAATACATTTCTCATGTGTTCTTCACTCCTATATAAAGGTGCTACGATCTTACGACCAAATACTTATTCACAGATACTTATCCCACACGATCTCGTAGCTCGAGAATTAAGAATAATAATATAGTATGCTTGGAATAACGTGATTTCACGTTAGATTATAGAACATGCTGTACTACATTTAGGGACGAACCCATAAGTCACCGTGATGAGTTACGATTCAAGACTGAAGTCTGTACCTTACTCAGTGTACGAACAAGAACACTGAAACAAATCTATAAGTCACTACGATGAGTTATGATCCAAGACTGAAGTCTGTACCTTACTCAGAGTACGTACAAGAACACTGAAACAAATCTATAAGTCACTACGATGAGTTATGATCCAAGAATGAAGTCTGTACCTTACTCAGGGTACGTACAAGAACACTGAAACAAATCTATAAGTCACTACGATGAGTTATGATCCAAGAATTGAAGTCTGTACTTTACTCATTTTAAACATTCTAATAACAGCTTCCAAGAAATATTTAAATATGAAAAAGGTTAAAATTAAAACTTACAATTCAAATTTATAGTATTTATGTCTTGGGGTCTGTTGGTTCAAATGTGTAGTCCGTATGTCAATGTATTAGGTGATTAGGGTGATCGGCTCGCAACTTACGGGTTGCGTGTTCGAATCCCGCCATCTCCATGCTCGCATTTTCAGCCATTAGGGTGTTATTATGTGACGGTCAATCTCACTTTTCATTGGTAAAAGAGTAACCAAGAGTTGGCGTTAGGTGGTGATATATAGTCCCTATAGTCCTTCACTTTTAAATTGGGGACGGCTAGTGCAGATAGTCCTCGAGTGGCTTCACACAAACTTAATAAAAAAAACAAAGAAACAGACCACGTGTCTATCATTTTAAGCCACAGTGGAAAACACTGACATTCATAAACACCAGGGCTTTACTCTACTTTACTGTCATAAAATGCAAACAATGCACAGATATCTCGATTACAGGTCGAATGACAAAAAAAAAACAACAATGATATGGAATAAGGGTTCTAGAAATAACATAAATGCTTTGAAACAACAGCTTAAACAAGAATCCTGAATAGTTATACCATTTGTGTATCATATTTCTAAACACTGCAACTTATTGATTGCTTCATTGGCCTGTGTTAGCGTAAGTCGAATAGTTTAAAAATAGAAGCAAGATCTAAATAAGATGAATTAAAATATTTATTTGGAATGTTATTTGATATTACCAACCTGTACCTTACGCAACACGTGGGCTAAGTTCCCAGTTCAAAGGGCCCAAGATTCAGGATGAGCTGAGATAAGTCGCACAATACGCTCCGCACCCGTGATGGCGTTATAACAGTAGCAGTCACTCCGCTATTCGTTTAAGAGTAGCCGCGTAGGCAAGCGAGTGCTTCTGATATGACTGCCCACTCTCTCCCTGATTAGAAGGTCTAAATAAAAGGAATCATTGGAGTTACGTACATTAGGGCTTTATTTATTAGGCTTACGCAAAAATCTTAAACGTGTAATGTTTATTTTTTCCCTCTTTGTATTATAACTGTCGTTGATTGAGCTGTTTTCTCTTGGTTTCTACCTGCTGTACTCCATCCGATCTTAAAGAAATGAAAACGCGTTCAAATTGTTTATAGTGATTAATTCCACCTTTTTATACACTACGTCACGTTAACAAATTACAAAATCTGGGAAGACTTAGTTAAGCCTAATCTCAGTGAAAGAAAAATGTGTTAAAACTTTTTTTTTACAACTGCTTATTTTAAGTTTTGTAAATCTGGGAAGACTTAGTTAAGCCTAATCTCAGTGAAAGAAAAATGTGTTAAAACTTTTTTTTTACAACTGCTTATTTTAAGTTTTGTACGCTACACTTTAATTACAGACTCAGAGAATGTTAATTATTTGTTTGATTCTTGCGTTAACCGAATTAATGTTGTCGTTTGGAATGTTGATTTCGTTCTACGTATCCCATCTTGTACTGACTCCTAGTGGCCAAGATATTAAGCTGAGACACAAGAACGTAAATCTCACATGACCGTTTATATATCTATTTTAGCGAAAGGTATATCAAACTTTCTGGACGTACTAGACTACTTTTTTGGGGGGTGGGGGTGGGGGGTCTGCGTATAGTGATTATTAAATAACATTTCTTGCTATATATATTAGTCGATTAGGCTAAACGTTATATTTTTAATTTAACGTGTAATGCGACAATCTGCAGAAAATGTACTAACATCAACTTGCTTGAGGCGCTGCTATGAAACTATTTTTTTTTTTACTTTAAGAAAAACAACGGGTTTTGAAGGCACCATACGTTGACTAGCCACTATCTTCTTCGTAACTCCGGCATTTCATTGTATGGGAAGGAGGATGGGGGTTACGTTTGAAGGGACGCAAATAGTTGTCTGCTAGTTAACGTTGTTATCAACCACTCTTTCTCTGTAAGAAGTAGTAGATCCTCCAAAAGTCTATCACACGCTTCACGAAGCAGCTTGAGGTATAACCGATAGTCGGCAACGGCAGTTGTGCCGCTCGGCACCGCAAGACGTATTCCGTAATCTTCGCAGTTGTTTGTGGACATGGACGGCTAAACGAAGCGTTTTTTAATAATGCATTTAAGTAAACTGAATTAATAGAAGAAAACCACGCCCACCATTTAAAACCTAATTCGGATATGAAATAAGTACACTTCCTGATCAACCAGAACTCCACTGCTACTCTTGATGTATAAACACTTTCAAATATTATTGTAAAGCTTTATTTAGTAATGGTTCTCCACTACTACTCTTGGTGTATAAACACTTTCAAACAATATTGTACAGCTTTGTTTAGTAATGGTTCTCCACTGCTACTCTTCGTGTGTATACACTTTCAAATAATATTGAACAGCGTTGTTTAGTAATGGTTCCCCACTGCTACTCTTGGTGTATAAATATTGCACAGCGTTGTTTAGTAATTGTTTTCCACTGCTATTGTTGGTGTGTGTACACTTTCAAATATTATTGTAAAACTTTGTTTAGCAATGGTTCTCCACTGCTATTGTTGGTGTGTATACACTTTCAAATATTATTGTAAAGCTTTGTTTAGTAATGGTTCTCCACTGCTATTGTTGGTGTGTATACACTTTCAAATATTATTGTACAGCTTTGTTTAGTAATGGTTCTCCACTGCTATTGTTGGTGTGTATACACTCTCAAATATTATTGTAAAGCTTTCTTTAGTAATGGTTCTCCACTGCTACTCTTGGTGTATATGATCTTTCTCTCAAACAATATTGTACAGCGTTGTTTAGTAATGGTTCTCCACTGCTATTGTTGGTGTGTATACACTTTCAAATATTATTGTAAATCTTTGTTTAGTAATGGTTCTCCACTGCTACTCTTGGTGTATATGATCTTTCTCTCAAACAATATTGTACAGCGTTGTTTAGTAATTGTTTTCCACTGCTATTGTTGGTGTGTATACACTTTCAAATATTATTGTAAAGCTTTGTTTAGTAATGGTTCTCCACTGCTATTGTTGGTGTGTATACACTTTCAAACAATATTGAACAGCGTTGTTTAGTAATGGTTCTCCACTGCTATTGTTGGTGTGTATACACTTTCAAACAATATTGAACAGCGTTGTTTAGTAATGGTTCTCCACT
>NW_013673353.1:13737-17202 GCF_000517525.1 Limulus polyphemus
TGCTTGCTAGTAATTAAGCACAAAGCTACACAATGGATGCTCCGCCCACTACGAGTATCGAAATCCGGTTTCTAGCGTAGCAAGTCCTCAGACATGCCGCTGTGCCACTGGGATCCTTGGATATTTGAAAAAGTATTTTAACTATCCAACTAAAAATATATATATATAAGTATAAAATGTAAATGTAAACGTAATTCTCACATTTTGAAAAATGGGCGAAAAATATACTATCTCACAAATTACAGACTTATAAGACGGAAAGCTGACCAACATTGTGTTACATTGTATCAAATTATGTAGAGTATACAAGTCTAAGAAGTATGACCGTATAATATAATGCTACCACATAGCTACGTGTATCTTTTATGTATTACTAGAATAAAACAGTTGATGTTATGTTTTAAAAATTCTTTGTTTACTAATATTTAATTTTTATCTCCTTTTATTTGTATTTCAGGGTGTACACCTGTGTTATAGTTTTGTAAAAATGTTTTTTTCCTGGAATAATGAACAACGCAGGCAGATATAACACAATATATGTTACATATGAACCGTATTCTTGTTGTTTAAATACTTTCTCCTATATAGTATTTTTGGCTTTGTTTAATAATGGTGCTGGGTTCAATATACACCTCACGCAAATCCTGTGGTCTAAAGAAGAACATTTATTTTATATTATATTAAAAGTGGGCAAATTTGTTTTTCGGGAGTTTCTAGTTTAGTGAATTTATGGTTTTTAAAATAGAAATGTTATCCACTTAACTCATGAGAAAGGTTATAACCTGGCTTACAAATAGTATGGGCAGGAGACTAAACTTGTTTGACTCCTGACCTTTGATCTTGACTCCGAGTTTTCCTGTAATCTAAATCTCTCGTTTGACTGGAACACTTTTACAATCTTAGGATTGATTATATTCAAGCTTTGATCTAAATGAAATGGTAAGAAAATCTCTTAGGCTAGCCCGTCGTTTCTGAGAGCAATGCGGATATTATCATTCAGCTGTAAAGGACATTAAATGTCTCGAAACATTTCAAATATTTCACGAGATGAGGTGAAGGTGCACGCACGTTCTGATTTAATACATCCAATTCGTGATCGATATTAACCATTATTAGACTCCACCCACTATTATGGGGGAAATGACATTTTTCATACTTTTCTCTCCACTGTTATTTATCTTGAATAGTAGTTGTTGGAAGGATTGAACTTTGTTAATTTTACTCCCACGTTGATGAATCCTTAAACAGTCCACTCACTATTTTCTGTAGCAGTCTAAGCCTAAAAATTAACGGAAAGTCTACGGATTGTTTCAACAGCTCCTAAAACAAACAAAAAAAAGTTGTTCAAAGAGAAGCAAAGGATGAGTGTTAAATCATTTAACAAGGGAAGCCAAAGTGAATAAGCTTAAACCACCGTTTAGGAAACGGGTCATATATATATTGTAGAGCATTTCATTCACAATTGTAATGAGTAGCGGCTTATGGGCTGCAACCCGTCCGAAATTCGAGCAGCGTGGAACTTCTTGCGCAAAGCACATGCGCTGGTCATCTAAAGCATACAATTAAAACATTCTTAAAGGATTAAGAAAAATTATAAGTTTCGTAATCCACTGTATAGATATCGACGTTATCAAATAATTAACCTAATAATATGAAAACTAATGGAACTACATATCTTAGAATTAAATGGATAAGTAGTGTGAAAAACTAAAAGAACTGTATATATTAGAATTAAATTGATAAGTAGAATGAAAAACTGATGAAACTGTGTATCTTAGAATTAAATGGATAATTTGATATTTATTCCATTCAAACAGGAAGGTCAGCCAACGATGACCCTCTTGATACACAACAATCACGAACCAAGAAAACATGCATTAAATTCTGACCGTAAAAGCAAAGCTACTTGCTGGTCAGTGACTGGTCAGAAGTTTGTGTATTCACCAACAAATGGTAGGTCATGAGGGTGATCTCTGTATGAATTGCCTCAAGATTGAGCAAGAACTGGCTTATAAATCTTTTACAGTTCCTTTAGTTTCTAGTGAACTATTGTTGAGGAGGTTTAGTAGATTACTAAATATCAATCATCAGTTTACAGGTAAGTTATTAATAGGTGATATTAGAATAAATCTAAAGAGGTAAGGGTAGCTAGTTGCAATAGTAATGGAGGGGGGTCTTCTTTGGCTCATTGTATATTGTGGGACCCCTCCATGAACAATTTAATTACAGCTCGTCTAAGAAACCACCATCGCGGGGCTCATCCTAGATGGCTGCACATCTTGACAGGAGTAGTTGTGACATCATCCAAGATAGACGCGCCTACTAGAGGCTGTCATTTTGGGGTCAACCGGAAGTGATATCACTCGGCGTATGAGGCGTCATTAATATTTGTTTGTTTGTTTGAAGTTAAGCACAAAGTTACACAATAGGCTATCTGTGCTCTGCACACTACGGGTATCGAAACTCGGCTTCGGGTGTTGTAAGTCCGCAGACATACTGGTCATTTCGTTTGTGTGACGTCATGGGGGCAAGGTAATGATAATCTCAAAAGTCAGAGGTCAAAACAGTTTTAATCGTCGTCTACACAACTTTACAAATAACAAACAGTTGTTGTGTTATATGTAGTTGTTCTTACGTGTGTTAGTTGTTGTAGTATATGTAGTTATTCTTACATGTGTTAGTTGTGTGTGTTATATGTAGTTGTTTTTACATGTGTTAGTTTTTGTGCTATACCTAGTTGTTTCGTGTTTATGTAACAGATATCGTGTTATGTCTAGTTGTGTTGTGTTTATACATGGTAGCTATTGTGTTATATCTGCTTGTGTAGTGCTTATATGTAATAGCTATTATGTTATATCTAGTGTTGTGTTTATGTGATAGTTATTGTGTTATATCTAGTGTTGTGTTTATGTGATAGTTATTGTGTTATATCTAGTTGTATATATATATATATATATATATATGACATTATTGCGTTATGTCTAGTTGTATTTATATGTGATGTATATCGTGTTATACTAGTTCTGTTGTGTTTATATATAACAGGTATTTTGTTATATCTACTTGTGTTGTGTTTATATGTAACATATATTGTGTTATATCTGCTTGTATTGTGTTTATATATAACATATATTGTGTTATATCTGCTTGTATTGTAGTGGATAACCATTACTAAACAACGCTGTACAATACTGTTTCAGAGAAAGTGTTTATACACCAAGAGTAGCAGTGGAGAACCATTACTAAACAACGCTGTACAATATTGTTTGAAAGAAAGTATATATACACACCAACTATAGCAGTGGAGAACCATTACTAAAGAAAGCTTTACAATAATATTTGAAAGTGTATACACACCAACAATAGCAGTGCAGAACCATTACTAAACAAAGATTTACAATAATATTTGAAAGTGTACACACACCAACAATAGCAGTGGAAAACAATTACTAAACAACGCTGTAC
>NW_013673353.1:17875-19410 GCF_000517525.1 Limulus polyphemus
GGAACGTCTACGGAGTTACAACGCTAGAAATCGGGTTTCAATACCCGTGGTGGGCAGAGCACAGATAGTCCATTGTGTAGCTTTGTGCTTAATTACAAACAAACCACCTGGCGGTATTAAATTTAAGGAATACTTAGTGCTAAATATGAAGAAAAAAAAGATGAAACTCTATCACATTGATAGAGCCAAAAATGAAACATTAATTATTAAAATTAATTTAAACCAACTATTTGAAATGCTCCACTAGTTTTGAAACACGGAATTTGTCATTATCAGTTATACATAAAACTCAACCATCTTTAATTTAACATTTGACTTTTGTTCGAAATCTTTATCAAAATAAGGCGTCACGAGACTGGTGACGTGAGTGCACGTGCTCTTGTTGTTGTTGTTTTTAAAAGCAAGAAACCGATACTTTAAATGGGATTAATTACACATCCACGATTACCGTGAATTGCACCGAACAATAACTTCATTTTCATTCTCTGACACCACGTGCTCACTTTTATCACGTAGATAAAAATCACACTATAAATATAGCAACATCAGTAGAGATCTGCCACAAGCAAACGACAAGTAGTTGAAGTTATTACTGAAGCAGAGGCGAAGTCACGATAAAAATAACGAACACGACTTCCTCTTCCGGATGTTTCTCAGTTTCATATATACCAATATGTAATTGTATGTATTCATAATACGTACGCAAAGGAAGATAAGAGGCTTATAGAGGTTGGTTATTTATTGCTTTTCATATACAGATCAGATCACGCGGTACCCCATTTTCCTTGTATTGTCGTGGCGTCGATCACGTGCCACCCTAAGACCCTTGCGTTCGACTCTTCCTCGTGCCAGCATAGCTCTGTCATAAAGCCTAACAACTCGTAACCAATCGTCTGGTGGTTCTGAGCTTTAAAGATTCACATTATGGGTTAAATTTGATAGCAAGAGATCCAATTATAGAGCCAATATTTTTTAAAGAAATGTGCTTTAAAAAGTTACTATATAAAATAGGACACGTTAAAAATCATTTTATGAGTGAAAAAATTCAGACTTCAGATTAATATCGAAGTAAAGAAAATTCAGACCTCAGATTAATATCGAAGTCAAGAAAATTCAGACCTCAGATTAATATCGAAGTCAGGAAAATTCAGACCTCAGATTAATATCGAAGTAAGGAAAATTCAGACCTCAGATTAATATCGAAGTCAGGAAAATTCAGACCTCAGATTAATATCGAAGTCAGGAAAATTCAGACCTCAGATTATTCTAAAAGGAAAACGATAAAAGGCCGGGATATATTTCGACTATTACAAACCATCGGATGAGTAAAAAAGCTAAATAAAATACTCCGCCAGACATACAGAAAGCTCTCGAGATGTGTTTACGTTAATCTGGTATGTAATTCGTAATTTCTGTAATGGAATGCTTGAACCTTACTTCGATATTAATCTGAGGTCTGAATTTTCCTGACTTCGATATTAATCTGAGGTCTGAATTTTCCTGACTTCGATATTAATCTGAGGTCTGAATTTCCT
>NW_013673353.1:20369-21389 GCF_000517525.1 Limulus polyphemus
AGAATTAATTAATATTCACTCATTGATATCACATTTAACGCGTTATATATTTATGTCAACCTCTCTTACAAGTGATTAAATAATTCAAATAAATATAATCCAGAGCTATAAGAGCAAGAAAATAATAATTATATATATTTACACACACACCCCCCAGTGGCTCAGCGGAATACATTAAAAACATTAAAAAATACATTAAAAAATTTCCATATTCGTGGTGGGCACATCACAGATAACCTAACGTATAGCTTCGTGTTTAAATATAAAAAAAAATAATTATATATTTACAATAAGTATGCATATATAGAATCCAAATTGTAAGCTTTATTTTTTTAACTTGTATCTTTCAGATTTTATTAATTTCATTAATCATTGGAAAGAAAAAAATAACACAGTGTTTTAGTAGTAGATAAGTATTTTCTACAGCTATATCGTAACCAAAGAGATCGAAATGTCATATCTTTAATAGAATATTCAAGTAAAAAAATATGATTGTAAGGTTTATGTTGTTTTTTTTAATTTAGGTATATTCGAAATTAAAAAGAATAATAAGAACAATGGTTCCTTTAATAATTAAGATTAAGCCAAATCAGAAACAGTCTGGAGTTTAAAACCTAACATAGTATCCCGAACTCTCTGATCGCCTTAATTTGTACTTAGGTGGCGAAACAGCCACGGCAGAAGAGAGGGTGGGGTGAGGATGAATGTTATACATCCCAGGTGGTGTCTGCGTCACTGAATAATACATGAATGAACATGAAAAAATCTTAGTTCCCCTAGAAGTTATATTTAATATTTCTATTTGTATTTACTGGTTATTACTCTAGAAGTTATATTTTAATATTTCTATTTGTCTTTATTGGTTATTCCTCTAGAAGTTATATTTAATATTTCTATTTGTCTTTACTGGTTATTCCTCTAGAAGTTATATTTAATATTTCTATTTGTATTTACTGGTTATTCCTCTAGAAGTTATATTTAATATTTCTATTTGTCGTTACTGGTTATACCTCTAGAAGT
>NW_013673353.1:22361-23854 GCF_000517525.1 Limulus polyphemus
CTATTTGTCTTTATTGGTTATACCTCTAGAAGTTATATTTAATATTTCGATTTGTCTTTACTGGTTATTCCTCTAGAAGTTATAGTTTGAATATTTCTATTTGTCTTTATTGGTTATTCCTCTAGAAGTTATATTTAATATTTCTATTTGTCTTTATTGGTTATACCTCTAGAAATTGTATTAAATATTTCGATTTCCCAAGCTATTTGCTTAAATCCCCTGCAAGAGAACTCTATTTTGGACAAGACTATGGTTGTTGTTCAAGCAACTGATGATATAAATAGCGTCTCGAACAAATACTGTCTGTCGTATCATAAACTACTTGATGAATCCTGGTATTGACCGAAAGGCCGCGTCGGCACTCGGTATAGCAGGTATAGTGTGGTTGACATATTATTAGATTCTTCTTTACTTCAGCCTGAAAGTCAACCCTCGCATTGTCAGTATCGACAATCAGTTTCTTTGCAGACCCATAAGCAATAGTGAAATTTAAGGTTCTTATCTTTTCTGGTAGTTTAGGCTGAGCGGAAGTAAACTTGCTATTGGACCGTTTTGTAACTGACGTAATATCACTTTCCTACCCCCTCACACCTATTACTACCTGTTTTGAACTAAAAGTACTTTAAATGTCGAGAAGTGTTGCACATATTCTTTAATTTTCCATCGAATAATCTATGTAAATTTAATAGTGTACAAACTTAATGATAAACAGACGCCTTCTAGTTTGGAGAGAGTAGTTCAAGAGTTGGCGGTGGGTGCTGTTGAATAGCTGCCTTCCTTCAAGATCATGGACAGCTAGTGCAGGTAGTCCTCGATTAGCTTTGCGCGATATTCAGCAAACAAGGAAACGAATGTAAGTGATTGGACATGTTTCTTAGCAGTCTCATTACATGCCAAACCTGGTTCTTGAGTCTACTTCTACCGTCAGCTTCTGTCATAACATCAACCTTTTACTCAGCAATCGTAAGGACTGGCTGTGAAATAAGATGCAAACATTTGAACATCAGCTCCTAAGTTCATTTCCATTTTTCTTTAAACCCCTTATTACGTCCAGCAACCACCCTTGGTATAACTCCCGGTTATCCGTAATTATTTACAAAGCTCAGAAAATACCGTATGTCTAATTGGCCCTAACCCCTTACTATGTCCGGCAGTCATCCTACGTAGATGTTAAATCTGTCCCTAAGTTCTTACTAAGTCCAGCAGCTGTGCTATAGAAAACTTAAATTTGTCCCTAGTTCCTTTCTATATCCAGCAGCTGTCCTAGACAGAACTTAAGTTTGTCCCCAATTCCTTTCTATATCCAGCAGCTGTCCTAGACAGATCTTAAGATAGAAAGGAACTAGGGACAAAATCCAGCAGCTGTCCTAGACAGAACTTAAATTTGTCCCTAGTTCCTTTCTATATCCAGCAGCTGTCCTAGACAGAACTTAAATTTGTCCCTAGTTCCTTTCTATATCCAGCAGCTGTCCTAGACAGAACTTAAGTTTGTC
>NW_013673353.1:24462-28358 GCF_000517525.1 Limulus polyphemus
TTCCCTTCTATATCCAGCAGCTGTCCTAGACAGAACTTAAATTTGTCCCTAGTTCCTTTCTATATCCAGCAGCTGTCCTAGACAGAACTTAAGTTTGTCCCCAATTCCTTTCTATATCCAGCAGCTGTCCTAGACAGAAGTTAAACCTGTCCCTAACTTCTTACACCATGTCTAGAAGCCATCCTAGGTGGAAATTAGGTATATCACTAATTCCTCAAACAGCCATTCCAGGTTCGTATTTTTAAACATGACCATTGGAACTATATTCTCCCAGTATTTATGCTACCGTATTTTAAAATATGACCAGAGAAACCAACTAATATTGTACCAGTATTTGTGTTCCATCCTTTTTTCATCGCTAGAATGCAACCTACGCTTCTTGAGCGTTCAATTAAAGTCGTCTATAACCTTGCCATATTTGGAACTTTAAGGTCGAAAGTAACACTTCATTTGATGTCTCATCCATTGTTAAAGCTTATCTTTCGCCAGATGCATTGTAGCATACAAACTATAATTATTAAAAGGATATTATGTTATCATCTTAACTTTTATTACTTCTGATTCGATTTTCTTTCTCTGAGTCAAAATAAACTGTATTCGATAGAACTTTCTCAGAGGCCTACATCTCATTCATTTCACCGCAGACATATCTTCTTGTCGTTGCGTTCATGCGAAACGTTAGCAACAGCTAAAGGGTGGGTGAGTTTAGAAACTGCGTGAGAATAAGTCACCTTTAGTTTCTCTATTTGTGGGAAGCTCGTCAAAATGTCCCATTTTATGCGTTTCGTGAAATCTGTGTCTTAACGTAAATTATAATAATTGTGATTATGTGTCGAGTTTACCATTTTATTGTCTTCTATCTTGACAATAACAGTTAAGCCTAGTTATAAACAACTATATTTATGTTCGTGGCTAGGTCACGTGAAGGCATGTATATTGGACAAGCTATGGCTTCTGTCTCTGGTATCCCTCACAAGGCTGTCACCTTTTTTTTCTTTTTTTTTAGTCTTTGATCCACCGACCATCATTAATAGCCTGGGAATTAATGCGGAGAATGGCGATCCTATCGGCACAATTAGGCTTAACTAGTCAACTGCATAGCTTAGAACGGTAGTTCCAGCAGAGCGTCTTAAAAGTGCCGCGTCCCACAGCTGTATTTACTTAATATCTTATATTGTTGTGTCATCTGCAGAAAATAGCCGCTAGGTGTCTGGTTGAAAGTCATCATCGTTAGTTACATTCCTTCTCATTCTTGTAAGCTTATAAAATTGAACACCAGAAGCAGTTTTCTACTGTCCGTAAATATATCAAAGTTCCACACAAAGAAATTATAAACTCTCTTCACCCAGTTAACCCCCCAAAATATAACATACCTTGAATATAGTCAGTAAATATTTCATCACAGACACAATCGCTTTGGGCCAGAAATCAATTACTTGATCAGAAATTCGACGGTCATTTTATGCTGGTGTTAAGTTTTATGGTTAACATGATTTTGAATACTTATTTTAGTATTTTTAACATTATCGATATAGTAATATTATCATTTATAGTCATCACAGTCTGATTTAGTATAAAAATAACAGAAAGCATAATTGTAAGGCTTACACCTCACATACATGAAACCTTCTCTAAAAATTAATTGTTGTTCACGTTCAGCTTTTCTCATTGTCTACATTTTCGTTTTTTTTATATTTCTCCAAAAGTGTAACAGATATTATAAATGAAGTTGATGAAAAACACTGACTACTTATGAATAAATTAGTTAATTTTTGATAGTAGATCGCTAGAAACTAATCAAACCGATTTTTTTTTTCTGTAGTAGACAATATATTGACTAGTAAAAATTCGCTAATACTAGACCACCTTGTGGCAATATAGAATGCAAATTAATGGCTTATTATTAAACGATTTTCGTAATGTAGTATCTGAGCACATTACATATGATAGTTTGTTTGTTTTGTGTGTGTGTATGTGTTTTTTTTTTCACTTTGATGTGTCTTTATTAACCACACGAAAAAAAGCAATTAACTTGATTATTACCGCAAGTACTCTGTTATGTAGATAAGGATGCGGATTTTAAGAAAGCGTTTTAAAAAATGTCACATGGGTTATTAAAAAAGTTATCTCTATAGGTTGGTCATTGGATAGAAAACTGGCTAGATGGAAGAAAGCAAATGGTTGTTATAAATGGAGTTTAGTCAAAATGGATTAACGTTACGAATGGGGTACCTCAGGGCTCAGTGTTAGGACCTTTGCTCTTTTTTTTGATTTACATCAATGACGTAGATGAAGGAATGGTCAATAAATTTATTGATGACATTAAAGTTTTGGATGTTGCCAGCTGTGAAGAGGGTGCTACTGCCTTACAATAGGATTTGGATTATTTCGTGAGTTAGGCGAATAAATGACGTGTGGCTTGTAATTATAATAAATGCAAGGTAATGCCTGTGGGATATCATAATTTGAATTATAAATATAATTTTGATAGGAATAACCTTAACATTGTTATGAAAGTAGGTAAGGGTTCTTGGTGCAGTAGTTGATCAGTATCTTAAGCCATCCAAACAATGTGCTGTAGCTAACAGCAAGGGAAATAGGATTTTAGATTGTATCTATAGAAATATTGAATATAAGTATAAAAAAGTTATAATGTCATTGTATAGGTCACTGGTTAGGCCACATTTGGAGTATTGTATTCAGTCTTGGGCTCCTTACCTCAGAAAGGACATTGAAAGGGTTCAGAGGAGGATTACTAGGATGATAACTGGGATGGAAAAGTTATCATACAAGGATAAATTCAGATCTTTGAATTTGTTTTCTCTTGAACAAAGAAGAGTAAAGTGGATCTGATTGAGGTGTTTAAGATTGTTAAAAGAATTGATAGTGTTGATGCATCATCTTTTTTCATATCTAATAGTGAGAATGGTAAGGCTGGTGGACACAAATATAAATTCTGGCAGACAGGAGTCATCTTCAGCTAAGACAGCTTTAATTTTCTAACTTTTGGTCATATCTTCGCGAGATTGTTTCCTCGTCGTAATAAGACTTTTATGAAGGGTCATTATCGTTATTGTTGTTTTAAAGCTATTATTGAATCTGTAGTATTTTATTTACTGTTTATCATACAAACTAAATGGTGAGCCGAATCTCCAAACGTAATGCGTTTTTTGATATAACAGTAAATAACATATTGTGTACCTTTTTTTGGGTGGGTGGGTGTGTATAATATCGACTGCATAATGCCTAAATATCCCATGAACCCAGTTTTTGTAACATTTTTAACTGCTGAGCAAAATAAGCTTTGTACACGCGTGAAGCCTAATTTTTGTTAGGTCTAACGTGCATCATTCCTACCATAACATAGCAGGATAACAAGGAACCATCCGGTCCATTTAGGCTGTCATATCCACTAAATTAAATTAAACCCAAAAAAGAAAAAACAACTCAAAGCGAGTCCTTATAAGTCAAGCATTTATCAAGCTTTCCCTTAAAAATTAACTGCACTCATCAAATCAGAAGAGAATCCGTTACAAAGGCCAACCACTCTGGACTCAGTCATTGTCCGTTTTCTAATGATTTGTGGCGTTTGTCAAAACCACTGTACTCTTCCGGATATTAAGCTGCCACCCAGGGGAACTATAATAAAATACTTAGATAATGGGAGCTGTATTGAACCACTCTTACAGTTTGAGAAGATTATTGAACTATTGTTACAGTTTGAGAAGGTTATTGAAACATTGTTAGATCTTGAGAAGATTATTGGAACATTATTAAATCTTGAGGAAGTTATTGAAACGCTGCTACTCTTGAGAAGATTATTGAAACATTGTTAAAATCTTAAAAAAAAATACTGAAACAATGCTACCTACATCTTGAAAATATTTTAAAACACG
>NW_013673353.1:29255-35210 GCF_000517525.1 Limulus polyphemus
TCGCGTACATAGAAATATGATTCTCACTTTATTGCCCAGAATATTCGCGTACATAGAAATATGATTCTCACTTTGATGCCCAGAATATTCGCGTACATAGAAATATAATTCTCACTTTGATGCCCAGAATATTCGCGTGCATAAAGCAATTATCGCTTTATTGCCCAGAATATTCGCGTACATAGAAATATGATTCTCACTTTGCTGCCCAGAATATTCGCGTGCATAAAACAATTATCGCTTTATTGCCCAGAATGGCCCCCTTTGGTGGCACAACGGTATGGCTGCGGATTTATAACACTAGAAACTGATTTTCGATACCCGTGATGGGTAAAGCACAGATAGCCCATTGTGCTTAACTCCAAACAAACAAATAAATTGCCCAGAATATTCGCGTACGTAAAGTCTAGTTGTCGCTTTGCTGCCCACAATATTCACGCACACAAAACCTAATTATCATTTTGCTGCCCACAATATTCGCGTCCATAAAACAAGTATCGCTTTATTGCCCAGAATATTCATACATTTGTCATACCCGCGAAATATTCATATATCTCGTTTATTAACGGTGGAAAACGCAGACCTTTTTTTGTAAGTAAACTTCGTGTACGTAACATTCGGAGATATACATAATTTATTTGTTTGTAATTAAGCACAAAGCTACACAATGGGCTATCTGTGCTCTGCCCACCACGGGTATCGAAACCCGGTTTCTAGCGTTGTAAGTCCGCAGACATGGCGCTGTGCCACTGGGGGGGGGGCGATGTGAGAGATTGTTTGTAGTTAAACACAAAGCTACACAATGGGCTATCTGTGCTCTGCCCATCACGGGTATCGAAACCCGGATTCTAGCGTTGTAAGTCCGCAGACATACCGCTGTGCCACTGGGGGGGGGGGGCGAGATATACATAAAAATATTACTTCAAACAAAAGCTTTTTATTGCGCTTCGGATGCCCACGTACAGAATATAAATTCTCCTGTCAACCAGTCTCCTTCCTCGCTGTCTTTTCCTATAGCCCCAGGTGAGCAAGCTCCCATAATCTGATTGATCACATGTACAAATAGACCGTTCAATGCCGTTTCCCGAGCTTCTGACGCACTATGATTTAGATAGCCATCTTTCGATCTCGTGCACAGCGCTGGCTTGTGGAGTGAACCTGCATCGAAAAAGATAGGTGCAGACACATGAACGGAATCTCTCGTCAGGAGGCTAAAAAATAGTAGGGACCGCTCGCATATTACCACAAAGATATTTTCATTCAGTGATCAGGGATATTTAACAATCGCGTATGTTTATATGTATATATACAGAAATGGTTGATGCATAAAGATACTTTTTACATGTTATTACATAGAAACATAATCTGAGGATTAAATGTGAGCCTGTTTTTGTTGAGTTCCTGTCTTCTAACTTTGAAAATTTGTAAACTTCAGATTGAATTAAATCTTACATCCTGCTCGCCAGTCTGGTGTCTACTCTACAGACTGAGTGGGAACATAATGGAGGCAGTATGTCGGGCGGTGGCCCGGCATGGTCAGGTGGTTAGGGCGCTAGACTCGCAAGCTGCAGATTGCAGGTTCGAATCCCCGTCA
Source organism: Limulus polyphemus (assembly GCF_000517525.1). Classification (NCBI taxonomy): domain Eukaryota; kingdom Metazoa; phylum Arthropoda; class Merostomata; order Xiphosura; family Limulidae; genus Limulus; species Limulus polyphemus. Next base: position 30,850 of record NW_013673353.1, read on the forward strand.
CACCAAACGTGCTCGCTCTTTCAGCCATGGGGACGTTATAATGTGACGGTCAATCCCACTGTTCGTTGGGGGAAGGCTGCTAGCCATCACCACCCACCGCCAACTCTCGTGTCTTACACTGCTAAATTAGGGACGGCTAGCGCAGATAGCCCTCGTGTAGCTTTGTGCGAAATTCATAACAAACAAACGTCGGGCGGTGGTGTTTCGTATTAGGTTCTTTAAAGAGGGATCGAAAACTATGTCATTCCGGAAGACAATCCGCCCTTTGACAGTATAAGTCTCTAATTTCATTCAGCTCGCAGGTACTCTTAAGAATAGAGAAACATCACGTGCCGTTTCAGTTACCGATGTTAACCCTAGATAACCACTCTCACTTTCGTCGGTTGTCTCTACTATATACCACGGTTAATGCTAACTTATAACCTCTTTCGGTCAAGCATTCAAGGTCATGGAGCTTTCTAATTCTTAGTCCATGTCATGCCGGCCCTTCATTCTACGTTTATCCATTTGAAAGAGTTAGTCTCCTTTTTGTCAATTTCTGACACTTTACGGACATTGTAAATGTCTCAAGCACTCTTTTATGGACTACCACTGGACAGTTTTGGACAATAGCCCGATCTCCATGCCGAGGCCTTTGTCATGAACACTGAAGATTTCTTTAAAGACTGGCCTTAGCATGGCGAGATCTGGGTGTTACTTAGTGATTAGCGTGCGTGGGCTGTTAGTCCGAGAATTCGAGGCTCGCAGCCCGTTGCTGCCAAAAAATCTGCCCGTACTTTGAGGCTATCTATGCCTATAGGCGTGACAGTCACATCCCTCCATTCGGTCGGATAAGCGTTGGCGGGGAATACTTTTGATTGGTTATTTTTCCCTCTGATCCATATGTTTAAAATTAGGGACAACTATACGTAAAATTCGGAACCAAACTCAACATGGAGACAGAAATATTGTTGAAAAATCGCCCTCTGGTAGCTCCTGCTTATACTTGCTTGAGAAACTGAAAGAAAAGTTGTTTCTTAAAAAAATAAGGCATAGATTGGAAAATGTCCCTTGTATAATCCTAGAAACTACACTGTAAGAAAGGTCTCGTAAATTTAAACATTTCTTCTGCAAAGCTTTACGTATGTAGAGATAATTAAATCAAACGATGTGTGGTTGTTAACGAAAAGAAGTTTGCTTTTACTTTAATACGACGTTTAGATGGATATAGTTGGTTGTATTTAAACGCAAAGTCACACACAAGGGTCTATCTGTGATGTGCCCACCACGAGTACCGAAACTCGGTTTTTTTAGCCTTTCGACTTACTGTTGTATGTGTTCCAGAACTCCAATACACAAGTGTGGTAAGTCTGAGGGCTTATACCGCTAAAATAGGGCTTCAATACCTGCGGTGAGAAAAGCACAGATAACCAATTGTGTGTCTCTGTGCTTAACAAAACACAAACGTGCAATACTCGAAGTGCAAGATATGCGACATCTAAAGTTAAATTATAGTTTTCTGTCTTATCTCGTGTCTTGATTTAGTAATTGCAGCTTGATAACGAGGAACCCACTTTTTAGACGGCTTGACCGTGTGAGAATAAAGTTGTTTTCAATACCCAGTCAAGCCGTCTTAAAACTTTTATTAGCAATTGTAGTTTCACTAAAACAGAGTGCCTGTTCGTTTTGTCATTGGATCCACGTATGTGTATTTCTTCATTTCTCAAAATTCTGAAAGTCTGGTCTGATGCTGAGCCTTAGAAGATATTGACGCAACATCTGACGCGTCATCACGTTTCGTAAACAATATATAAGAGGTGGCGGGAGGTTCTCAATGTTATTTGCATATGTATAAAGGAGTGACCTGTTTACAAACTTGTGTGTATTAGTACGCTAGATTTAGGAAAATCAGATGAGTGGATTTTTGCATTGTTATCGCATCTCAAAAAATCTTTATGGTACATTTTTTCCTGCCGTTCTACGCACACGGGGCTTATACCAATACAATTTGGATTTATATACCCATCGGTGGGCAGAGCCAAGACACCCCACTGTGTAGCTTAACAACACCAAACAAACTGAAGTCACTAGACTGAAATGCCTCACATTCGCATACAACATGGAAACTACAATTGAAAATAAATTTCAGTTATGTCTATAAGTTACAGCAGAACATCATATTTAAAGAAAATTAACATATAGGTATAGAATATGATAATATATGTTGTTTGAAGTTTTTATTAGTCGAAAATCAAGAAAGAAAATGTAGTTTTAGTAATTAATAGCTCTCACCGTTCACAGATGGCGCCATGGCGGATGGTTATGCAATCTTGCATAATTATAATAAAGATGTTTCTTTCTCCTAGTAGAAGAAACCTAGAATAGAATAATCAGCGCTGTGAACGTAGTATGTACACAAATCATATAATACTTAACGTAATATATATACAAAACATATAATATTTTACTTAAAAGTAGATAAAAATACAATACACGAATATTTGTTAGTTTCCACGCTCATAACATGAATTTCCAAGTATTAGTTAGTTAGTTTCCCAGTCATAACATGGGTTTCCGAGTATTGGTTAGTTCCCAGTCATGACATGGGTTTCCGAGTATTGGTTAGTTTCCCAGTCATGACATGGGTTTCCGAGTATTGGTTAGTTTCCCAATCATGACATGGGTTTCCGAGTATTGGTTAGTTTCCTAGTCATAACATGGGTTTCCGAGTATTGGTTAGTTTCCCAGTCATGACATGTGTTTCCGAGTATTGGTTAGTTTCCCAGTCATGACATGTGTTTCCGAGTATTTGTTTGTTTCCCAGTCATGACATGGGTTTCCGAGTATTGGTTAGTTTCCCAATCATGACATGGGTTTCCGAGTATTGGTTAGTTCCCAGTCATGACATGGGTTTCCGAGTATTGGTTAGTTTCCCAGTCATGACATTGGTTTCCGATATCAAGTGATGACATTAAATATCAAGTACAATACATTGTTCAGAGCCGTCGGTTCCACCACCAAATAGGGGATTGAAAAAGTTATTTATTTCCACCAAAGAGTCAATAGAAGGTTGAGTTCTGTTGAACTTTTTACAAAGTTGAAAACACTACAAACATATGTTGTTACATTATCCAAAACAAGAGGGAATCCTCAAAAGTCGGGGAACTTGAAATTCTTTTAGGCAGGATTAAAGTAAATTAATATAACAGACCTTTTTATTAGCTAAATTTTTGTGCCCCAGCATTACCAAGCGTGTGGTGCGCGTATACCCGATTCGATGTTAATACTCCTCAGGTACAGCCTACCTACCCTCTAATTGAAATTCACTTAGGCAGGATTAGAGTAAATTAATCTGTGAGACGTTGGGCGTGGTCAAATACATCAATAGAAAGGGTTTGACCTCCTGACTCCAAAGCTGTAATTAGATCTCAAATAGGTCAAGAGATGACGGAACTATGAGCTAAAATTTTGTACTTGAAAAAACTATGAGCCGTTATGACGCGGCTGAAAACCCGTTAATCTTGAAACTTTTTTAATACAATGTATTTCCTCCGGAAATAAAATTACTACAAAGAAACTGAAGAAAAATTATTATCAAGAGTAGAGGGCACTCTTGTGATTTTAACCGTGACCCTGCTTCTGTGTTATTGGTGAATTCTGCGTGGAAAGGGTTGAATTCTAGAGAACAAAAATTCAGTAATAATTTCTATTTAGTAATCTATAATTGAGTATTTTAAATCTGATGTCATATGATATATAAGATTTAAGGATGAAAAAAAAGCGTTCTCAAATCAAGCGAGAAAACTGTTTCATCTAGACTGCCCGTAGGCGGCGCTTTTAACTCACGATGATTAACTCAAAACAGTTGTGGTACTATGTCATATCTTATACGTCAGAATTATTGGCTGTTAAAACTATACAGGTGTGGATGGAGAGACAGAATGACAAACGAATGGACATTATATCGGTCGTTTGATGTTTTCTAATCGTTTCTAAGTTAACATTTCCATGACCAATATCCCGTATGTTAACGCTTCCTACAAGGAAGCAAGTAATTATTAACTATCATTGGCTAAATTTTCTAAAATCGTGCGGTCAGTCAATACAACAGAGGATAAGCTCCGTGGAAAATTAAGTAGCCGTAATATTAGTGTATGAAATGTGTAAAATATAATAATTGAAAAACATCTTTTACGGAAATGTACGATAAGATTCTTATACAAATACTTACTGCTGAACGTGTGATTCACATGGTTGTTTAACAATAGTGCTGAAAACTAATTCACGTATTTGTAATAATACTGATATTTTGTTTGTTTACTTCTAATAATACTGATATTTTGTTTGTTTACTTCTAATAATACTGATATTTTGTTTGTTTA
>NW_013673353.1:36225-39072 GCF_000517525.1 Limulus polyphemus
TTTACTTTTAATAATACTGATATTTTGTTTGTTTACTTCTAATAATACTGATATTTTGTTTGTTTACTTCTAATAATACTGATATTTTGTTTGTTTACTTCTAATAATACTGATATTTTGTTTCTTGACTTCTAATAATACTGATATTTTGTTTCTTGACTTCTAATAACACTGATATTATTCAACAAATATTTTCTTACACTTTGGTACTGACGTGTTTCTAGTTACCCTAAACTTTTGGTTCGTACATTCCGACATACAATATTTAAGCCATTAATGAAAATAGGTTTTTGTCTTTAATTATAATGCTACGTTACAGTTGTTAATAAATTTCATTAGGTAAATTAGGGGAAACTTGCTTAAAATTGTGATTTTTTCAGACAAGGAATAGAATGATCAAACTTTAGAAAACCCGACAAAGAATTATTATATGTTTCGAAATTCATATGTTCTCTTAAAACTCCAGAGGGTTAGGATCAGAAAACGATGAACAAACACGCAAAATACCAAGAAATAAGTCCCCCAACCCCGGTAGCTAAGGTTTAAGCTTGTGGGCTTATAACGCTAACATTTGGGATTTGATTCCCCGTGGTAGACACAGTGCATAAGACAAAGAAAAACAAATATAAAAGAAAACTGAATTAAAAAGAGTCGAAAAGATAAGTGCACGTGAAGCTATAACATTAACATTATGTCTCTAATTAATAGAGAAACATAAGGAATAGGTCAATGGCACGGAATTGTGGGAACATGAAGACTTTCCAACAACAAATGAATTTGATGCGTTGTTTAAGATACCGAACAAACTAACGTTCAAACCGACTGCCGACTGTGAAGATCAAACTACACCTTACTAGTCGGTCTGTTGGACTGTACGTAGTTATGCGGATACAAAACTTTTTTTATCGTATGGCCAAACACTCGTGATTAAACGTTGTCTTTTATCACGCTATACGTTGGTAACAAGTGCATGAAAACACGTGCTCTCCTACTTCGGAAGAGTTAGGTCAGAAAATAATAAATAAACGCACGGAGTAACAAAAAGACGGTTTGAGATGGATCCAACGAGCTTTACAGATTCATGTGCACGAAGTTCCGACACTGACATTACCTCGCCGAAGAATATACAGATATATATATATATACAACACAAATCAATACACACGTTCAAGGACGTAAAGAATAAACGTATTGAAAGAATCTGAAATATACCTATAAATTTAAATAGTCTGAGGCTTTTGTTCTGCAGTTACTAGGTTTCGGTTTCTTTTTTGTTTTCCAACATTACATGCGGCCTCATTATGGCGGGATATTATGGAACACTATTAACAGAAACGTGTTATCATTAACCAGACAAGACAGGCTTTTATATTTTTTTCATGTATTTTTTTTTCTTTTATTTCTAGCAATACACTGTTTATAATAAACAACAAAACTGTTTTAACGTGTACGAAACTGTATCAAAATTATAAAACTGTTTGAAACTGTATGAAACTGTATCAAAAAATATATAACTATTTTAACGTGTACGAAACTGTATCAAAAATTATAAAACTGTTTTAACGTGTACGAAACTGTATCAAAAATTATAAAACTGTTTTAATGTGTACGAAACTGTATCAAAAATTATAAAACTGTTTTAACGTGTACGAAACTGTATCAAAAATCATAAAACTGTTTTAACGTGTACGAAACTATATCAAAAATGATAAAACTGTTTCAACGTGTACGAAACTGTATCAAACATCATAAAACTGTTTTAACGTGTACGAAACTGTATCAAAAATTATAACTGTTTTAACGTGTACGAAACTGTATCAAACATCATAAAACTGTTTTAACGTGTACGAAACTGTATCAAACATCATTTAAAACCACACGTACATTGTTGAATGAAATGAGAGAAGCAAACTCATAACAATCTGTGAATCTCATCTATTGTCAGTGAGTGTGGGTGTGTCTCCTCGGCACGCGTTACATAATTCTCTGACCGTCATTCGTATTGTCTTTCTTTTTCTGTGAAGATTTTGCTGCCTTAAAAACTTAGAATTCTATCGTATAGATGTACTGTTAAGAATGGATTGATAGAAAGTAGTTTTAACAATTTGAGAAATTCATTTCTTCTCAATATACCTGTGGGCGTGTCTCGTCAGCACAAACTACTTTCTCTATTTCTATTTCAGTGAAAGTTTTGCTTTCTTAAATCTTGAATGATATATATATCCGTGGTTTGTGAATAAACACAACAATATATAAAGAACTTATACCGTCGTTTATATTAACAACAGTTCCTTGACACACCAACAATAGATACAAGTAGAAGTGACAATCACACTTATACCGTCGTTTATATTAAAAACAGTTCCTTGATCCATGTTTATATATTGTTGTGTTTAGTTAACCAACAATAGATACAAGTAGAAGTGACAATCACAACAATATATAAACATGTGATCAAGGAACTGTTTGTTGTTAATATAAACGACGGTATAAGTGTGATTGTCACTTCTACTTGTATCTATGGTTGGTTAACTAAACACAACATTATATGAAGATGTGTCAAAGAACTGTTGTTAATATAAACGACGGTATAAGTGTGATTGTCACTTCTACTTGTATCTATTGTTGGTTAACTAAACACAACATTATATAAAGATGTGTCAAGGAACTGTTTTTAATATAAACGACGGTATAAGTGTGATTGTCACTTCTACTTGTATCTATGGTTGGTTAACTAAACACAACATTATATGAAGATGTGTCAAAGAACTGTTTTTAATATAAACGACGGTATAAGTGTGATTGTCACTTCTACTTGTATCTATTGTTGGTTAACTAAACACAACA
>NW_013673354.1:0-2425 GCF_000517525.1 Limulus polyphemus
TATATATAAGCCGCCAAGAACTGCGGTAACCATGTTTAATTGAACTGGGGACAGAGAGAGACGCAGTGTTGAGTCGAGTACGTAAGACGTTCGTTGTTAATTATAGCGTTTGTTATCGCGTGACTGTGGAAATTAAGTGTATTGCAAAGTTGTATTTAGAAAGAATAAACCAGTTTTATTTAGGAAAGGACTTGTATCGCTGAAGTTTCTTCGGAAAGAAATTATACGGCAAAGTTAACTAACGAACGGAGGCGTAACACTATTTTATTTGTTATTTTCGCTACTGTATGAAAATCTTTGTACGAGTTGGTTCGATTTGACCGACTTCGTAACCTCAAAAAAATTATGAAATAAATATAAATGCGCTTTTTTTTCGTTCTAGAATGACTACAAATTATAACATGAAAACACAAATGTTTAGTCTAAATAGCTTAAATTTCATAACATTATACATTTATATATATTTATTATTTGTATTATATTGACTGGCTGACATTATTGGAGTTGCAAGGATACGGCGCACGTGCACTGATCTTACTGTATCCAACAATATTAAGCTGTCCTTTACAAAGTGACGTTTCTTGGCTGTGTTTTAGTGTACTAGTACTTTGTAAAATACAGTCAAATTTCAGTTTTAATACATAATATATGTATATACATTGTTACTATTTAAAATAAGTTCTTAAATTTCAGTTATTTTCTTAAAATATAGAACAGTAAATAAAGTATTATAGAAAATAATTATCTCTTCTAGTTACGAACTTTGAACTCGTTTGCTGCTTGCCGTAGGTTGATAAGCCTTATTAAAATTCGCATGTGGAGGATGTGAAACGAAATAATTTAATTCTTTTAAGGACATTTTGAAATAACCAAAAATTACTACACCAATACCATAGAATTCCACTATAATTTATCAAGTTTAGTAACTAAACTGTATTTGGGACAAAAAGAATATGAAATTTCGAGCTCACTTACCTTGCAGTTTGAAATCTAGCATGGAAAGAAAAACTTTCCCGTGTAAATACTTCACAAAAGCCGAGAAAACCACTAAGGGGACATTCTGAGCTTTCTGTTAGCTATACACACATCATTAGCGAAGTAGGTATGCTAAGCAAGTATTTTCAAAAAATGCAAGATATAGGCGGAGCTATCTTGGTTGATTCCATAAATGTATTAATATCTCAGAATTTGGATATCTGTGCTCTGCTCACCGCGGGTATCGAAACCCGGTTTCTTGCAGTGAAGTCCACAGACATACCGTTGTGCCTCTGGGGGGCAATATCTCAGAAAATAGAAAATATATGAGGCTCTTATCTTAGATTCTAGCTTGTCAATGTCGGTAATTTGAGTTCCTTATTCATAAGTAACTATAGACTTCGTATTTGTGCATCACAAACATTTAATTTGAACCAATGCTGCATTCAACATGCCAAGTGACACACAAAAATCGATATTTAGGATTTTTTTTAATATTTACTATTAAATTAAGAAATTAACTAATGGATCCTACTAGAATTTAAATTGTGATTTAAAATTTGATTCCAAACTTATTGATATACATTCATAAAACAGTAGTCCAATAAAGTTTTGAATGCGAGTCTACAAACGCGATGACATGGCCTTTGACTCGTGACCATAGAAAGATCCGTAGAGATAGGGTTAACAACAAACAAATGAATAATCATAAATCTAATTTAGATATTTTCATCTTTATTCTAAATCTAATAATACAAAGTAGTTTTAGTTTTGTAATAAATGTAAAACTATAACATATTTTAAAATATATCGTATATTTCAAATAAAAAAAATTCTTATTTATCTTATAAAATATTTGGATACTTATCGTAAATATACCATTATAAAACATTTTGATCTTCATCGTAAGTCTAGCAGTAAAACATTTTAATCGTGATTATAAATCTAACCCTATAAAATATTTTGTCTTTATCATAAATCTATTACTAAAATGTTTCCATCTTTATTATAAATCTAACACTAAAACATTTCTTCTTTTATCTTAAATCAAACCCTATGAAATATTTTCATCTTTATCGTAACACTATAAAATAATTTGATGTTTATCATGAATATAGTACTATAATATTTTAATCTTTTTTATAAACCGAATGGTTCAGTGTTATGTCTAAAGACTCATAACGCTAAAAACCGGGTTTCGATACTCGTGGTGAATACAGCGCAGATAGTCCATCGTATAGCTTTACACTTAACAACAGACAAACCTAAACAAAATATTTTCATCTTTATTATAAAGCTAATGATAAAACACTACTAACTTTCCTAAAAATAATGATGAATATTGTTACGACAGCGGAAGTCACGTGACGCTAGTAACACGTCATGAACTTCTAGAACGTTCACGTCCCTTCCTGAAGTCTCGAGAGGCTACTAGATATGCGGTAGTATT
>NW_013673354.1:3425-4574 GCF_000517525.1 Limulus polyphemus
TTTACGGAAAATCAATTAACAAGCGGAGACGTAATAATACATTCTTTGTCACCCATAAACCACTGCCAAACGTTTTGAAGAGTTTTGGTAATAAAAGAAATATTTCTTGCCGAGTTTTGGAAAGTGACATTTGAGAAAGAAAATGGTAGATCTGAAATATTATTTTTACAGCATATTATGTATATCGGTTTGGGAATCCGAAATGGTTCAAATGGAAAAATTAAGAGAATTGTGGTAAAAACACATATCTACGGTTTATGCGACTTTTTTCATAACATAAGTTTTCTTTTCCAAAATACAGCCATGTTTAGTTATATAAATGAATCAAAAACTAGTTACGAACACTCAAATCTGAAATATTTCTTTTTTATTGCTAAATATCTATCCATCATTTATGTTTTTGTTGATTTTGATGAAATAATTTTATATTTGTTATTTTTTTAGTATTATTCCAAGTTTTATTTTTTAAGCCTGTGACTGATGCGCTGAAAATTGTGTTGATCTAAGTCGACGTTTTCTTTATTTACGAGTATGATTGTTCACCTCTTTTATTTTTGTTTGCTACATAATTGTGTTCTTTTTTAAGAAGGAGAAGTTTAAATTTACTGCCAACTTGCTGTTTTGTAGGTCTGTGCCCTCTAATATTTGTTTCCCAGGTAACATTGCACAAGACGTGAGTGTTTTGTAATGATGGCATGTGATAATATTTCTAATTCTGCGTTAGTTATGCAAGACGGTTTGAATCATTTGGAGTTGTAGCTTGAACTTGTAATATACACGCGTTTTGCGTCGTCTTATTGTTTAGATATAACAGTGGATTTGAACAATTGTTTAAATCGTGTGAGTTGTAATTCTTGCAAATATTATTTCAATGTACTTGGCTCAATAATCCGTGATTAGGCCTATGTGTAAAATATAATTTTCAAACCTAAGTTTGGACGAGAAGTAGCGTTAAAAATCCATTGATTCAGGACAGTCCCCCCCCCCCCTTTCATATCTACAAAGCACGTTAACAGAGCATATTTTTGTGTTTTGATTTTGGTGATGCTTGAGAAATCGCAAGGTTAGGTAAATAAATAAAAGTTACAATTGTATTTGGTGGCAGTGTATAATATCACAGTGCCCCCCCCCCCCAAAAAAAAAAAAAAA
>NW_013673354.1:5134-11580 GCF_000517525.1 Limulus polyphemus
ATCCATTGACTTTAGGGCCAGTCCCCCCCCCCCCCTCCCTTCCATATCTACAAAGCACGTTGACAGAGCATATTTTTGTGTCTTGATTTTGGTGATGCTTGAGAAATCGCAAGGTTAGGTAAATAAATAAAAGTTACAATTGTATTTGGTGGCAGTGTATAATATCACAGTGCCCCCCCCCCCAAATAATAATAATAAGAGAAGGACGATGGAAGATTTTCATAAATGTATTGAGAGATTGCATAATGCAAAGAGTGATGCTGACAAATTTGCAGCCCTTCTTGTTTTAGTGAAGACTCTGAAAACAGATGGCTATGACCTGGATTATATACAGCAAAAGGATATTTTTGATGCAGTTGGATCATCATTTTTACAGAGACTGTTACATCCACATCATGATATAGGTGGATGCCCTCAAGAAATCTTTAGGTCAGTTGCTTTAACAGTTTTAGCAGTACTATCTGGTTCTCCTAAATCACCAGCACATGACTTTATTTGTAGTAATCTTGATACTTTTAAAGAAATCCTTCAGTCAAAAGAAGAACCTAATTCTTTCCAGGATTTAATTGAAAAAGATATTTTGCAATGTTTAGTAAATGTTTGCTCTACAGAAGAAGGTAGAAATGGTATTATTTCCAAACAGTTTGTGGATTATCTTGTAAATGTGGCTATAAATTATCTGATGGACCATGAAAAAGCCATGCATATTCTAATGACCCTCAGTCATTATTTCAAGAGTGATCTGTGGACTCGGGAAGCTGCTTCATTTTCTGCAGTCATAAACTTTATAGCTTCTGAGTTTAGAGAAGAAACTACAAGTCGGAAGTTTGAGCTTTGTAATATCTTAACAAAGTTACTGACTGATAATCCCAGATGTTCAGCAGATGTTCATGCAGATTGGAGTGAAATCATACAAGAAGGCTTGTTTGATCTGCTGAATAACCAACTAGGAAAAGCACAATGTCGGGATGCGTTGAAGTTGGCATGTGCAATGGTGGAGAGATTTGGATTACTTTGGATGTTGAACAGTAATGATGAGACAAAAGCAATTAGAAAAGAGTTTTGCCTTTTGATTCATCTAGTGTGTATAGAAGTTCAAATGATTTTGAAGGACCGGTCAGTAGAAGAAATTGTTGAGAATATAGACATGCTTTCTGCTTGCTATACAATTCTGGAGGCAACCACTACCATATTGTGTGATGAGTCTGTATGGCAAATTGATTCAGGAGCAGAACAATTACTTACTCCAGTTAATGAAGCATTTAGAGCTGTTTTATCATTTTTGTTAAAAGCATCAAAAGAATTAGATGATTGGCTTGGTTTTTCTAAACATAAACAATATTTAACTCTTATCTCAGTCAAAGCTCTTTCAGTTTGGTTGGCAGAAGAAACTTTTTCTCTGAAAGAAGAAGCATGTATTGTTATTCCCAACCTCTTAAAGATAGGACAGTGCATGTTTTGGGAGAAAAAAGAAGAATTTTTGAAGGGTACCTGTGGTCAAGACAGTGATGTCATTTCTTTTTTGACTCCTGCTTTGCATCACATGAGTGCAGATGACACAACTCGTAAAGTTCCCCAAAATGCATCACAACTTTTAGTTGAGTATCTTGATTTCCAGTGGCTATTGTGGAGAAAAGATATGAACAAAGCCTCTGAAACATGTATCATTACACTCTGTGGAATTTTCAAGAATCTCGTGATTTTAGAAGCAAAGATGACATCAGAAAGTATGTTGTTCTTTTCCTTGTTAAAATTTCTACTTAACACAGTTTTACACATACCTCGAGGGTTTGAACATATAACCCTTAAGGCAAATATTACAGTCCTGGGACTTCTCATTGCTAGGCAACATGCTCATAAAATTAAAAGCTGTGAGATGAGCTTTTGCCGTTTTCTTGCAGCCAGTGTGAAGTTTCTCTGGGACTGTCACCAGGTGGAAGATTCACAAGATATCCCAGCTTTAGTTATTATGCGAGAATACCGTAAAGTGTGGAGTGACATTATGGAACTCTGGTTTCTTGGAATGATAGCACTCTCCAGTCTCCTTTCTCATGTTCCATGGGTGGCTCCCTTTCTTCTTGAAAGTGGTTGGCCTCAGCATATAGTTTTGTCACTGGGGAAGGTGAGTTGTAATGGAGTAGATGCAAGCATTAAGTCAGCATATCAGGAGTTCTTGTGCTCTTTACTGCGAAACTGCCCAGACGCTAAAGAACAGCTTTTGAATTGTGGTGGTGTGTTGGTAAGTCAAATTCACGAGTTGAGAGAACTAGGAACACTTTTGAAATGACATAAATTTATATCAACTAAAGAGAACAGAGAATTTTAAGTTGTTTAATTCAATAAAACTGAGATTCTAGTAGATGTGATCAGTCAAGCACTGGTGACCTATTACATTGACTTGCTTTGAAAATGTGTTTAAAATGGTTTTATCATCATTTGTTAACAGTTTAATAAGATCAACAATATCAGAACAATGGGTGCTAAAAAGTTGATCAGAAGCTAGGATATATTCTGTTCTTTTATCAAGGTTTGTTACGTAATATGAAAATATAATAGTACAAAAGAATAAATCAACAAAAGTTTTAACACTTGAATTGTTGGTAATTGCATGAGGTGCTTTTCAACAGCAAGCAATGTTCTGGAACTTGCTTTTGGAATATCTTTGTGGTTTAAACCAGTGTTTATTGTAAGATCACCTTTTATTGAGTAGTATATAAAATCCACTGGTGAAAGGTAAATAATGATATTTAATAATGTTTGCAAGTAGAAAACTAACATATTAGTACTATGTGTGATATAAACCAGTTTGTTTGAATTAGGTGTATTTCAGGAAATGGACAAAATGAGAAAAAAATACTGATGATAAACTGGACATTTACTGTGTAATTTGGTTAAGCAGCTAGTTACAATCTTTAATGAGTAGTTTGGTTACCCATGTAACTACAGTCTTTATTGTGTAGTTTGGCTATCCAGGCAGCTACAATTTTTATTGTGTAGTTTGGTTACCCATGTAACTACAGTCTTTATTGTGTAGTTTGGTTTCCCAGGCAGCTACAATTTTTATTGTGTAGTTTGGTTACCCAGGCAGCTACAATCTTTATTGTGTAGTTTGGTTACCCAGGCATTTACAATCCTTATTGTGTAGTTTCGTTACCAAGGCAGCTAATATCTTTACTGTGTATTTTGGTTACCCAAGTAGCTACAATCTTTACTGGGTAGTTTGGTTACTTAGGTAGCAAATATCTTTATTGTGTAGTTTGGTTACCCAGGCAGCTAATATCTTTACTGTGTATTTTGGTTACCCAAGTAACTACAATCTTTACTGTGTAGTTTGGTTACTCATTTAGCTGTAACCTTGACAACATGTTTAATGTGATAGACACAAGTTTATTTATTAACAATATTTTTGTAGTTTGGTTTTGATCAGACTTTCACTTACATAAGTACTTACAAATGATTATAAAAGTAAATTTTTATTTTAAGAATGAAGAGTTCATTAATTCAAGGAAAGTGTTGAAATGTGGTGTGTAGGTATCTTTTATTTTGTAAGAGTTCTTAAGAGTTGGTATAGTATTGTATACAAGACAAAGTTTTTGAACTGTGAACTGCTCTTCTCGTATATATGTATATTTTTTTCCTTAAAAAGTTCCTCAAACCATGACACTGGCCCTGTTTCTCTAATACTAAAACTTTTTTCTTCTGCTTGAATGTGTTCAAAAAATTCTTGTAACATTTTTAAGTTCCAAGGATAGTTATATTTGATGGAAAGCTCCTAATAAAACTTGTCTGAACTTTTTAAGTTATTAAAAAGTTGTCAAAACTTTTTATGCTTGTCATCAATTAATATTTATCTTAATTCTTTTAGTGTATTTATTTATTATTGAATAAATTTCTATTCCATCATGAAATGTGAGGAAAGTATTAAACATTAAGATCCTTGGACATAATGTATAAATATTTTCGACTTTCCAAAATGGAAGATGGTGATGAGATTTTAAGTCAAATATTCTTTATTCTTCAAAATTCAAGGTGAAAAAAAAATGAAATGCCCTTGTTTTTGTTTTAGGAAGCTGAAATTTGTACTACATACTTGTCAAGTATTGAATTGTTAAAAGTTTTTGACAAGCAGTGAACATATCTTTATGTATGATAAACAAAATGTAGGAAAATGTGTAAAAACATTTAGAAGTGAAATGTTAGAATCAGTTATGTGTAAGTTGTAATATTTAAATTTGAGTTTTTGTTTTCTAGCCAATAATGAGTGATAGGTTTTATAAGAAACGAGTGAAAGAAGATAATAGAAAAAGATATAGAGCACACCATATCTGATATGTTCAATGCCAATGATTCCTTTCACCAAATACCAGGGCTCTTCAGGCTGGCTAGAATACAACAATAGTAGTAATAGTGTTTGAGACACTTTATATGATCTAGCTGTTTAAACAAAAGCAACTGTTTCAGTGAGAACTGGATTAAGTTGGTGAAGTGTATAGTTTACCAATTTTATTTGTCACTACACATTGGAATTAGGGTAAGGATTTATTAACAAGGTTATTTATTTTAAAACTAAGTTGTTTATCATTATTCATATTTACTTGAATTAATCAACTCATCACTTAAAAGAAATACAATAACAGCAAATTTTACAGTAGGCATGTTCTAATTTTAATAATTACAACATTTTGACCCATATTATCGAGTTATCATCAGGTAAGAGTCATATTTGAATGTACCTCTTACCTGATAATGATTTGATACTAAGGGTCAAAACATTGTAATTGTTAAAATCAGAACTTGCTTTCTGTAAAAGTTGCTGTTGTATCTTTTTGAATTAACTATTCAGTTCATTACCAAACATTAACCTACTCGTTATTCAGAAGAACTGGTGAACTAGCAAACTGATTATTTTATTGAAACCAGTATCAATACCCAAAAAGATTATATTGGTGTCTTTCTCCTTTATTCATCATGTTTATCTACTTCAACCTCTTGATTAAAGCTTATTTTCAGTGTATTATTTAACTAGTACAACTGTGCAATTAGTGGAACTTGTTAACTGATTAACTGTCAGTTTTGTTAATTATGTTCAACAAATCAATTATTCTTACATGAGACTAGGAAAGTTGGAATAATCAAAAATAGTAATAATTGGAAACAAATTTTGATTAGATGATTATTATCATAAATCATGACAATATTCGTTTAAGCTAAACAATCTGAATTAAATATCATAATGAGAAAATATAATGGCAAAATTTTGATTACTTGTATAGTTGGAAGAATTGGACAATTGATTTTGATTATTTTATGACACACTATTAAACATCTCATTAGGTTTAACTAACTAAGGAAATTTAGGTTAGTCCTAAAACCAAGTTATAAATTGTGTGTACATTCAAGTTAGAAAGCTGCTTTTATAAGGTATTGACAAAATCCTGTGACTTTATATAGTACTAGTTATGCTGATTGTGAAAGTTATGACAAAATTGTTGCTTGGATTGTTATTATGTAAATAAAATACAGTATGAGCATTATATGATTAATATATACATAGATGAAAATAGTATTTTTATGATGCATTTTTAGTTCAGTTAAATGATAAAATGTTTTTATGTTTTCTTGTTAGAAACCCACTGTATACGATTTTATACTTTAAAATGTTTAAAATTCCTTATGCAGATACTTTTCTCCAGCTTAAATAACAAAGTTAGGTTTTTATGTGTTATTGTGATATTCACTGTTGAGACTGATTTCCCAACAACTATAAGGTAGATTGCTTTGCAATAATGGCAGAGTTCACCCAGGAAATTTGAGAGGACTTTTGTAATAGAGAGAATTAGACTTAGTGTTCTCTTTAGTGTATAAATAATAAAGCTGGATGCATTTCCAACAAGTAAACAATCTTTATTTTAAACAATAAAAACAACACCAGCGTGCATACCCACTCTCCTTTCTCCTTTAGTTGGCATTTATTCCTGTCACTTTCTTTCTCTCAAGATCAAATGCTCCAACAATAAACAGATCCTTTATGGAGAACTGAATCAAGAAAGCACTGCTGGATTCAGAATGTTAACTTGCTTTCTTTCTTCAGTGAATGGCATCACTTTGTGACCTATGTTCCCTGACAGCAGTGGTTGGTTGTCAGTTTCAGCTTTTAATTACATGCAATTTAATACAAAAAAAAAACTTTAATAATAAGAATATTAACATTTAACCATGATTTGTCACCTTGCAAATGAAAAAAAAAATCATTGTTGATTTGGGGTTAATATCTCTGAAACTTCTAATTTAGTAGAAACCACTGAAAAATATATTACACCCTTTAATGACAAATCATAATTAAAATTCTTAGTTGTTTTTCTCTTTCTCAATCATTGTTATTAACTCTTTTGGCATGGGCTTGGTCCCTGCGACCGACCTGTAACTACTTTGTACATGTTATAGTT